>NC_056725.1:431601477-431618977 GCF_019279795.1 Protopterus annectens
CCAAAGTCTCAAAACAACCCACTTAAGTGTAGCGGGTCCGAAAATAAGAAACGTCTCTGTGTGGAAGATTTTCAGTCCATATATTTCTAGTTAATCACTGTATATTAATCAGATCAGACAATAGTAGTAGAAGTAGCGAACTTAAACTTGTCTTAAGTCAAAACAAAACAAAACAAAAAATAATAATAGAAAATATATAATTGTACAGCATTACTAAGTATTTGAAAGTAATCCAAGCAAGGCAGGCAGTCTGTTTCCAGTTGAAAATCCTTTGTTAAGTACTTTATTATTATTATTATTACCTTATTATTTACTTAATAAAGGATTTTCGACTGGAAACAGATTGCCTGCCATGCTTGGATTACTTTCGAATACTTAGTAATGCTGTACAATTACATATTTTCTATTATTATTTTTTTTTTGTTTTGTTTTGACTTAAGACGAGTTTAAGTTCGCTACTTCTACTAATATTGTCTGATCTGATTAATATACAATGGTTAACTAGAAATATATGGACTGAAAATCTTCCACACAGAGAAGTTCTTACACTGTTTTGTTTTACTACAACAAACAGATCAGCAATAACCTGCATGTCATGGTAGTAAATGTGATTCAGAGATATGCAAATTAGCCAATAGTGACATCTTAGCTCATAACGGCTAAAATGTCTCTGAATTGCCAATTGCACTTTGTGGGAGAAGGTCATTTTAGCACAAGTTGTAGTAAGGCCCTTTAATGAATCCCCAAGAAATACAAGAGTCTATGCTATAGTCAGCTACATGTGAGTCATGTATAGCATAATCCAATGTACTTTGATTTTGATAGGTAGTGGCATCACTCATACACCTTGACAGAATATCAACAGCTATCTTTAAAATATTAAACTATTGCAATATATATATATATATATATATATATATATATATATATATATATATATATATATATATATGGTTTGCTATTAAAATCCGGAAGTGAACTTGTGCGTTTTGAAATATAATGTCGAGAGTAGAAACGATTTTATGTCTCAATTCTGAACCATGTTCAGCATTCAATGTTTTAAAAATGTTAATATTGAACTGCATTTGCCATATGGATATTGGTATTACAGTTTCACTATGCTTATTGTCGATTTTAGAAAATTTTGAAACCCTACATACATATATATAATGGATGGCCATGGTGGTACAGCAGTTAGTGTTGCCATCTCATAGCAAGAGGTTCTCTGGTTCGATCCTCAGCCGGGGTGCCTTCTGTGCGGAGTCTGCATGTCCTTCCTGTGATCGTGTGGGTTTCCTCCAGGTGCTCTGGTTTCCTTCCACATCCCAAAGACATGCTGTAGGTGAATTGGACGCTCTAAATTGGCCCTAGGCATGAGTGTGTGTGTGTGTGTGTGTGTGTGTGTGTGTGTGTGTGTGTGTGTGTGTGTGTGTGCCTTCTGTGGAAGGTTGGGCGCCAGGCTGGCAACTCGACACTGTAAAACTCCATTGCCAATCATGAGCAGACAGGTGATCTGCTGTGACGACCTCTAATTGGGAAATGCTGAAAGCAGAAGAAGATATATATATATATATATATATATATATATATATATATATATATATATATATATATATATATATACACACACACACACACACACACACACACACACACGCACACACACACACACACACACACACACGCACTCACACACACACACACACACACTGACGATGCTGCATATTGCTGAGAAACTGCAGTCTGCTTTTTTTCTTGGGCTTTTTTGTATTGGAATTTTCAATAAAAAATGGATTATGCACATCAGTGCTGGAATTCTTAGTGATTGTCATTAGATGTTCCATGCATCTGGAGATCTGTTATTTTCAGATTTTTTTTATATATACATATATATAAACAAGATGAGCAGGAACAGATAGACGCTCATGAATGGAAAGTGAATCAGAGGATCATTCAAGAATTGATCCGGCTGTGGAAAATGCCTGAAATAGATCTATTTGCCTCCATTCACAAAAATCAGTTGACAAAATTCTGCTCCAGGATTCCATGCAAGAAGGACTGGAAGACAGATGCATTTTCTTTTCCTTGGACAGGAATATTCCTGTATGTTTTTTTTCCATCCATTACACTAATATCCAGGGTCATTCTGAAGATTCAGAATGATTCCTGAAAGATTATTGTTGTAAGTCCCTTCTGGCTTAGGTAGCATTAGTCATCCTTTCTTTTGGAAACAGTAAGGGGCCATTACCACAGACTTCCTTACAGAATAGATTTACTCACACAAGACCAGGGGTACTTGATATATCCCAACCTCAAACAATGACAACTGACGGCCTGGACAATAGAATTTTAGTATATGTTATGCCTTTTTTTCTGAGGATATGAAGCAGGTATTGATGGAGTCAAGAAAGCCTGCTACTAGAAAATCATATATTAGCAAAACAAAAAAGGTTTACAAGTTGGTGCCAAGAAAAGATCTAGTTGTTCTCTGGTTTTAAAATATTTGTGTGAGTTACTGTCCTATAGCTTGTCTTACTCTTCAAAGTTCATTTGCTAGCCATTTCAGTATATCTGCCCATGTATCCCCTTCTTTCAATGTATCTTAATGTGAAAATGTTTTTGAAAGAGGGTTTTGCATAAAAAAATCTCCTAGAAAACAGGTGGCTCCTCCTTAGGTCCTTAATATTGTGTTAGAAGAACTAACTCTTGCTCCATTTCAACCAGATCATGAGGCTGACTTGAGCTTCTTAACATGGAAAACAGTCTTACTAATTGCTCTGACCTCTGCAAGAAGAGTATCTGAGTTGCAAGCAATCATGGTGGGTCAAACATATCTAATTTTCCACAAAAATAGGGTTTTCTTATGAACTAATACTTCATTCATGCCTAAATTGATTCAATGTGCATGATGGTTTTCTTTTGTTTCCACAGGCTTTGACAATGCGAAGTGAACTAAAAATCCCTGACAAGGACAACACTGGGAAAATAACACAGCGGACCACACCCTGACATAAAAGATATACAAAAATAAGGAAGCTGGATGGATGAATGGATGGCTATTGCCACAGTGATAATTTGACCAGCTCAGTAACAGTTTTCTAATTTCCTTGAAAAAGTCTCTGATTCACCAGAGATGAAAGCACTTGTAATACTGCTTATACTTTTTGGAGTTTTATGTGACTACACCTTTCATGTGTTTCATTGAATAAAGTCTTGGATAAACTGTGAGTCGGCTTTTGTACCTGAACCCATTGCTGCTGCTTTTGTCATATGGAGTTTGTGTGGCCTACTACATTTTTTAAAAGTCAAGTTGCTATCAACCTGGGTGCCCAAGTCCCTTAATATACAGCCTCTTTGAGTTGTACAGGTATAAGTACCCCTATTTCTAAAAACATGGGGCTTACCAGAAACCTCATACTATGGTGTTATATCTGTATACCTAATGAGCACAACTGGCATAGTGGAATGTTCAATTATTTTCAAACATTATTTAATCCACTGGGGATGCACAAGCCAGTGCATTTCTTTGTGCTGGTCCCAAGCCCAGATAAATGGGGAGGGTTGCGTCAGGAAGGGCATCCGGCATACAATTTTGCCAAATCATACATGCACACTACAGTACAGATATACATACCGGATCGGTTGAGGCCCGGATTAACAACAACCGCCACCAGTACTGTTGGCCAACAGGGTGCTGGTGGAAATTGGGCTACTGTTGGCCGAAGGTGGAGAAGAGGGGGAAGGCATGCCCAAAGGCAGGTAAAGAATAGGACTGTGATAGTGAGGGTCAGAACTTTGAATGTTGGCAGTATGACAGGTATAGTGAGAGAGCTAGCTGATGTGATGGACCGAAGGAAGGCTGGTATATTGTGTGTGCAAGAGACCAGATGGAAGGGGAGCATGGCTTGGTGTATCAGAGGCGGGTTCAAATTGTTTTATCATGGTGTGGATGGGAAGGGAAATGGCATAGGCATTATCCTGAAGGAACAGTATGCTAAGAGTATTTTAGAGGTGAAAAGAGTGTCAGATAGAGAGATGCTTATGAAGCTGGAAATTGATGTGTAATGATGAATGTTGTTAGTGCATATGCTCCACAAGTTGGGTGTGCGATGGATGAGAAAGAAAAATTTTGGAGTGAGTTGGATGAAGTGGTGATGACTGTACCCAAGGGTGAGAGACTGGTGATTGGAGCAGATTTCAATGGGCATGTTGGTGAAGGGAACAGAGGGGATGAGGAAGTGATGGGTAGATATGGTGTTAAGCAAAGGAATGCAGAAGGTCAGATGGTAGTGGATTTTGCAAAAAGGATGGACATGGCTGTGATGAATACGTATTTTAATAAGGCGAAGGAGCATAGGGTGACATACAAGAGTGGGGGAAGAAGCACACAGGTGGATTATATCTTATGTAGAAGGGCCAGTCTGAAGGAGATTGAAGACTGTAAAGTGGTGGCAGGGGAAAGTGTAGTTAGGCAGCATAGGATGGTGGTTTTTGGGATGACACTGGTGATCAAGAAGAGGAGGATGAGTGTGAGGGCAGCACCTAGGATCAAATGGTGGAAATTGAAAAGGGGTAATTGTGAGGTGATGTTCAGGGAAGACTTAAGACAGGCACTGGGTGGCAGTGAAGAGTTACCGAATAGCTGGATAACTACAGCAGAACTAGTAAGGGAGATGGCTAGAAAGGTGCTTGGTGTGACATCTGGAAAGAGGAAGGAGGACAAGGAGACTTGGTGGTGGAATGAAGAAGTACATGAGAGTATACAGAGAAAGAGGTTGGCGAAGAAGTGGGTTGTCAAAGAGATGAAGAAAGTAGACAAGAGTATAAGGAGATGAGGTGCATGGCAAAGAGAGAGGTGGAGAAGGCTAAGGATAAGGCGTATGAAGAATTGTATAAAAGGCTGGACACTAAGGAGGGTGAAAAGGATCTGTACCGATTGGCTAGACAGAGGGACCGAGCTAGTAAAGATGTGCAGCAGGTAAGGGTGATAAAGGATAATGAGGGAAACATACTCACAAGCGAGGAGAGTGTGTTGAGCAGATGGAAAGAGTACTTTGAGGGGCTGATGAATGAAGAGAATGAGAGGGAGTAAAGGTTGAATGATGTGCGAATAGTGAATCATGAAGTGCAATGGATTAGCAAGGAGGAATTAAGGATAGCTATGAAGAGGATGAAGAACAGAAAGGCTGTTGGTCCAGATGACATACCGGTGGAAGCATGGAGGTGTTTAGGTGAAATGGCAGTAGTTTTTAACTAGATTGTTTAATGAAATCTTGGAAAGTGAGAGGATGCCTGAGGAATGGAGAAAATGTGTTTTGGTACCGATTTTTAAGAATAAGGGTGATGTGCAGAGCTGTAGTAACTACAGAGGGATGAAATTGATCAGTTACAGCATGAAGTTATGGAAAACAGTAGTAGAAGCTAGGTTAAGAAGGGAGGTGATGATTAGTGATCAGCAGTATGGTTTCATGCCAGGAAAGAGCACTACAGATGCAATGTTTGCTCTGAGAGTGTTGATGGAGAAGTACAGAGAGGGTCAGAAGGAGTTGCATTGTGTCTTTGTGGATTTAGATAAAGCATATGACAAGGTGCCTAGAGAGGAGTTGTGGTATTGTATGAGGAAGTCGGGAGTGCCAGAGAAGTATGTAAGAGTGGTACAGGATATGTATGAGGGTAGTGTGACAGTGGTGAGGTCTGTGGTGGGAGTGATGGATGCATTTAAGGTGGAGGTGGGATTACATCAGGGATCAGCTCTGAGCCCTTTCTTATTTGCAATGGTGATGGACAGGTTGACAGACGAGATCAGACAGGAGTCCCCGTGGGCTATGATGTTTGCAGATGACATTGTGATCTGTAGTGAGAGTAGGGAACAGATGGAGGAGACCCTGGATAGGTGGAGATATGCCCTAGAGAGAAGAGGAATGAAGGTCAGCAGGACTAAGAATATATGTGTGTGAATGAGAGGGAGGATAGAGGAATGGTGAGGATGCAGGGAGTAGAGGTTGCGAAGGTGGATGAGTTTAAATACTTGGGATCAACAGTTCAGAGTAATGGTGAGTGTGAAAGAGAGGTGAAGAAGAGAGTACAGGCAGGATGGAGTGAGTGGAGAAGAGTGTCAGGAGTGATTTGTGACAGACGAGTACCAGTAAGAGTGAAAGGGAAGGTCTACAAGAGGGTAGTGAGACCAGCAATGTTATATGGGTTGGAAACAGTGGCATTGACAAAAAAGTAGGAGTCAGAACTTGACGTGGCAGAGTTGAAGATGTTAAGATTTGCACTGGGTATGACGAGGATGGACAGGATTAGGAATAAGTATATTACAGGGTCAGCCCAGGTTGGAAGGTTTGGAGACAAAGCCAGAGAGGCAAGATTACATTGGTTTGGACATGTGCTGAGGAGGTATGCAGAGTATATTGGGAAAAAGATGCTAAGGATGAAGCTGCCAGGTAACAGGAAAAGAGGAAGGCCTAAAATAAGGTTTATGGATATAGTGAGAGAGGACATGCAGGTGGTTGGTGTGACAGAGCAAGAAGCAGACGACAGGAAGAAATGGAAACAGTTGATCTGCTGTGGCCACCCCCTAAAGGGAGCTGCCGAAAGAAGAAGATTTAATACATGGGAATATCCCAACAAATCATTAATATTTATACCCTACTTTTAATAAAATGCCTCAAAGCCATGTGTCTGTACTCATTCCTATATACTACTAAGTGGCGATCTATGCCTAACCTGAAAGGCATTCTCTGATCCAGCCCTGATAGATATGATAAACATTTACAAAATGAACAGTGCTAGAATTGCCTAATATAAGGATCTAAACTTTGACTGTGACATAAACAAAATATGTTGGAGAGACAGTTATGAATGATGATGTATGCGATTACCACTTCTCTGGAACAGACTCCCCATTCAAGAGAAATAGAGTTATTCCCTAAACCTATTGAAATGCAAACTGGACTAATGGATGGAAAATTGCAAATTCACCCAGGCTTGTCACCTGTATTTCTTATGAACAGATACAGCATGCAGATGCCCTATGCAGGCATATACCAAACTGGTTTAGTCCTTGGGCATTGATAATTGGGAAAATTGGGACATAAATGGCTGGGCTTAAAAATTCTCTAGGGCCATTAGCCTAGTAAACTCCTATGATCCTACAAGCCTATGAAGGGTGTTTCCCCTGCTTTTTTTATATTTCTATGTTGCTCCAAAGAACTCCGCAATGTTTCTTCAGTACATTCATAATACCTTTAAAATCTGCCGAACAGATTACAAGAAATTTGTTGTTGCAAACATCTTCATTTCTGTTATTAAGCTCTGTGCACCAGACTTTGATTATTTTTTAAAACAGAGGCATATCTATCCCATCCCACAGATATCACCTCTTCTGAAGCAAATTTAGTCAAATTCATACTGCGGTGGTGGTGCTTCGGTAGCATTGTCGCCTCACAGTTAGACATTGCCCGTTCGATTCTCAGTTAGAGCGTCTTCTGTGTGGCGACATGCGTGAACGGGCATTCCTTCATTGAAGGTTGTGCATTAGGCCTGGCAAGCCAGCACGTAAAACTCAACTGCCAATCATTAGCGGACCGGAGTTCCGCTGTGGCGACCCCTAACCGGGAAAAGCCGAAAGACACAAACAAATATGGTAACCTCTGTTAAAAAAAAATTTCAACCTGAGTGTTAAAAACAATGTCTACAGAAATTAAACTATTCAATCTCACACCAACTTTTTAAAACACTTCTTTTAATGTGCATTGGATGACAATATATGAACTGTAAATATGAATTAATAATTTTTTCATTCCTAAAAATAGACGGATTAGTGTATCTATATATCTTTTAAAAACAAAATATATAAATAGGAAATCCTTTTTACATCTCATTTACTAGTAAATTTAAAAAAAGAGATGTTTAAGTACCTTAAAAACTTTCTAGGAATTCATCACTCTGACTTTTCCATATTATAAACAAATCATCAATAAAATGTGTATAAAATAACACTTGTGAATAACCATCAAGGTGGTATAGCACTGTTACCACCCACTGCACTAACACTATGCTAACAAAAACAGGGGCATAATGACCCTCATTGCAGCTCCATATATTTGGTGATAACATTTATATTTGAATATTAAAAAATGTAACACTAATTCAAATAACATGCATATAAAAGTAATGTATTTATTAAAAAACAGAACATTCATGTAAAAAAGTCCTCACCATTTCAAACTCACAACCCCAAAAATAGAAATGGTAGTGCACAAAGATTCAGTATCAATAGTCACAAAATGTATCTGTTCGAAATTCTCCTTGTGCAAATCATTTCGACAAAAATATCTTAATTTGCCTAAAAACTTTCAAGAATCACAAATAATCAATGATCTATTTAATAAATGGTTGCAAAACACCATCAGCATAAGTTGCCAAAAATTCACTGAGCGGATACTGTCGGCCTCACTGGTGGATTATTGAAATCTTCATGAATCTTAGGAATACAGAATAAATAACCTAATGTTGGAGACTGGACATAAAACTCATATAATTCCACATAACACTTTTCATTAGCTGTACAGTCTAACAAATGAAAATCAACATTATGATAAGCCTTAAAGACATTAGCTTATGTTACTTCACAATATACATTTATATAATGTAACAAAGCCAACATAGCTTGATTGTATTGTTGTGTCATAATGACAATACCACTGTCTTCGACAACCCTTATAAATCTCATATCACCTGTTTCAAAGCTTTTAATGCTTCAGCCTGATTTGTAGTTGAATTATAAAATCAATTGTTAATGCAAGTCTTTAACAACTCTGTAATATATTTTCCACATAAATTATCAAAAAAAGTTTAGTGCTCACAAGTGGGGGAGATTCCATATATTTTTCTTCTTAAAAACATTTTTTTAAGTTTTATCCTGTAATAAAATCAAATTTAACTTGCATGTGAATATTTTTAACTCCAAAATAGTTTTATTAAGACTGACTAATGAAAATATTGTACCAGGACAACAATAAAAAAACTAACAATTGCTAAAAACAATTTGTAAGAACACCAATAAGCAACCATAAAACTAAAAATAGTGCCCGGATGGCAGTAGAAACACCATAAGGTCCACACAATGCTTGCAGGTACCAGGATCTTTATTTGTTCAGCACTTTCATCCCCTGTATTACTCTCAGGAACTTCTTCAGAACTAGCTTTCCCCTTAAAGTTGCATCCTTTATATACATGACTAATAGTTCAACAATTGCATAATCAAACAATTAAGTATTTATACATTAAAAAGTGTACCATAAGAAAACTTCCTATAGAAAGCATTTCACATAATTTCTTAAAATGAAAGCCTTTTTGTAAAAAACACTGTGTGAAAACACTGTGTAAAATAACTTTATCCAATCAAATAATGAACAGTATCACACAAATAAGTTGGATGAATTGAATATTAAAAAACTTGCTCAACAATAGTTGTTATATTTTTTGTTTTATGGCTGCTTATTGGTGTACTTACAAATTTTCTTTAGCAATTGTTGGTCTTTTCTTTCCTTTTGGGATTGGCAGTGTTACACGGCTCACACAGGCCAGTAGTAGGAGACAAACGTTTTTTCAGACTGAGTCTCCGTTTACAATATTAATATTTATTGACTTTTTGGTTTGCCACTGACTGGTTGTTCCATTTTTTTGGATCAACAAAACAATGGATGGTACCATTGATGAGAAAAGAGGGAGGTTGTCTGCCTCCAAGGACATTACATCGAGTACGCTCAACTGTTCCCCGGTTAACCCTTGCTTCCACAGGAAATGACTTAACCATAGCCATTTCCATTTTGTCACAACAGATTGCTGACTTAACCAAAAGGGTGGATTCCCCCCACAGTATGCAGAATTGTCCCACTCAAGGGGACGTACGGAGAAAGGACTTAACTTTTCCTCATTTGAGACTTGTGAACCAGGGCGATTTTTCTGAAAACACACAAGATGTTAATATGCATTCACGAAGGACAGCGGGAAATGTGGTTGATCCTGCTGCTACTCACAAAATCTCCCTCTAATTTCAAAGAACAGATTATGAGGGATGTTTCCTTTTCTAATTTGGACATACAGCATGTTGCGGGTCAGGAATTTAAATCCTTGGATACAACACTGAGAGACTTCTAAAATTTATTACAAAAGGTACAAATTCAACATGACAACTTGTACTTACAGGAGAGTTATAAAAAAAGACATGTGCCCAAAGGCCTCAGGCTGTACAAATTTCCTAATGGGATGGAGGCTAATAACTGTGATATGGAAGATTTATTTGCCATATTTGATTGCTTTGGCTTAGAACTAATGGATTTATTATTAAAACAAATAATAAACGTATTAAAGTTATGTTGGATGAACTAGATAAAATGAATGGCTCCAGATTAGATATTTGTAAGTAGGTATTAGTTATAGTTAAGCAAGGAAACAGTCATATATATCCAAAATATAATAACAAAAATATAACAAAAATATATAGTACAATATATTTTTGCTATTTTGTTATTATGTTTTTTAGTAGACTTGAAGAGCCTTTATATATATTTTTATATAAGTATTATAATTCTATGTATCTTTCACTTTACAATTTTTTTTACCTGACTTTTGTCACATGGTTTTGAATCTATGTATATAAAGGTGTTTTAATTAGTTGGTTCAATACACCTGATGAAGCTATATGTGAAAGCGCTTGTGTAATTAAAGCTGAGCTGAAAAGGAATTTTCTGGAGCCTTCTTTTTGGATATATATGACTGTTTCCTTGCTTAACTATAACTATACCTACTTACAAATATCTAGTCTGGAGCCATACCTTTGCAGATTTGACTTACAGTTTCTCCTTATTTTGTTTGCAAAGGTCACAGTTGTTTGTTTGGTGAGTTTTTTGTTCTAGATAAAATGAATGTTTTACTTACAAATGATTTATTGTTGGGATTTAATGCTGCACACTATGAATGGATTTTTGAGATGGTGAAAATAGTGTAAAGCTCAATTTGGAGTGTAAAAGTAAAAAATTATTAAGGGATGACAATGATTACTCAAGAAAACAGGTGTACCCCCTACCTAGATGGATTTTATGGGCTCCAATTAATACTAGGTAAAGTGATACCAACACTGCATATGACCCACAATCAAGTCCATTATATAACAATGAGTTTTTCGATGAGGAGTGTACTGGTTATGATCAGTCATCCGAACTATATGAATCAAATTTTCCATCCCTCAGAAGGTCCGAACGTATAGAAAACAGGAATAGACAGAGAATTTTTTTAGGGAATCCACATTCACCTAGAAATAACAACAGGGGGAAAAACATAGGAGGTTTCAGGAACACTTGCAGATAGACTACTCAGGAATAAGTGAAAATATTGAGGTAACCCATGAAGGTAAATATTCCTCTATGGAAGGATTTAACATCTACAATTATACTGAGCAGGGGATAGATTCAACTTACTTTTCATTATTCAGGAAAGGGTTCATATTTGTTTCCATCTTTAGGTTGAACACTGTAGACATTGTTACTGAGTTGAAAGTGTACACTAGAAAATTAAATTTGAAACTTTTGTTTAAAGAACAAGATGGTAATGTTGACTTGGAAAGTCAGAAATTGAAAAAAGAAAAGTTGTTTTAACCCACCATTACACCCTGTAGTCTTGGCTTTTGAAAAAGCATATGAGGTGGATATTCAGAATGAACTTAAACATCATAAATATAAAAAACATTTCAACCTAACCAAGGACGAGCAAGCACTTTTGAATCAACTTAGAACAGACAATTCAGTTAGAATTATGAAGCCTGACAAGGGTGGGGGTGTTGTTCTTTATAATAACATGGACTATGTGACTCAACTTACAACTTACAATTATATGTTTGGAAATTGATAAATATCAGACTTCCTCTAAGAATGAGGTAACCTTAGCACATAGAAAGTTTCAATTATTTTTAGACAACTCTATTTCAGCAAGTGATCTCAGAGGACGTGCACAATTTTTTGAAAACAGAACACCCATTAATACCCATAGCTTTTGGCATCCCAAAAGTGCACAAGTGTATTCAACAGCCTCCACTTAGAATTATTATATCAGCATGTAATAGTTCAACTCATACTTTATGCACTTTTGTGGACAGAATCTTATAGGACTCAGTAGATTCTGTTGATTACTTGCTAAAAGATTCTTGGGACTTTTTGTCCAAAATTAATGAAAGGTGGCACAATGACAGTTTTACCTTTTCAACCACTGATGTAGTGGATCTGTTCAACTCCATCCCCCATAGGGAGGGTTTGGATTTATTTTATGACGCTATTAGGAAATTGACTAGACTTACTGACACCATGATAAATTTCCTCATGGTGGTAATGGAACACATCTTGTCCAATAATTATTTTACATTTGAAGGAGAATTTTACAGGCAAACTCAAGGAGTGGCAATGGGGGAAACATGCACCCCCATTTATGCCAATTTGGTTCTCGGTTCTTGGGAAAAGAGGTACATTTTTACTTGTGTTTATCATCAGTATTGGTCAACTTATTGTCATTTTTTGGATGACATTTTTATCCTTTGGAAAGATGACCAGGATGACCTCAATGGGTTCTTAGATCATTTAAACCAAATTTGTCCATACTTTAAATTTACAGCCCACTGTTCGACTGACAAGATTAATTATTTAGATGTGATTAATTCTAAGGACAGGTCTAATAAAATGTTCACCTCTAGAATATACAGGAAGGAAACCTTCTCCAACAGTTATCTTGATTTCCAAAGCTGTCATCCTTTATACAGTAAAAGAAATATGTTTAAAGGACAGCTGGTAAAAGTAGCAAGAATGTGTTCTACTAGAGAGACATTCTTGACTGAGGTAGGACTCATTACTGATATGTTCAAAGTTAGGGGATACCCTAATAGAATTTTGGACAGTGTAGTAAAACAAATGAAAGAAGGGTGGGGGACAAAATACATACCACTATTTTGTAGTGGTATGACTGTTCAAAATGACAATAAAAAACAGACTGGAACAGGAGAGTATATTATGAGAATGGTCATACCATTTGGGGAAGGAGAAAGAACACTTAAGGGTATCGTTAAAAAAACTGGAATATTTTCAAAGGTAATATGGACATATTCAATACCCTAGGACATGCACCAAGCTTTGTTTACAAAGCTGGAAAAAATTTTAAATATATTATGGAACATGTAATTTCCCCTAGAATTTTGACCAGTAAGGGTATAACTAAATGTGGTCAATACAATCAATGCCCCTTTATCCTTGACAGTGATGTGATATATATTAAAGGAACTAGCAAGGGCATTCCCTTACAAAAAGGCAACTGTAATACAAAGGGTGTCATATATATATTTCAATTTGCCAAACAAATATTTTTATGTTAGCAAAACAGAAAGGAAATTTAGATCTAGAATATACGAACACCTGTATGCCATTGCTAAAGGTAATACTAACAATGCCCTTTACAGGCACGCACTCACTTGTCAAGGGGAAATGAAATTTAAGTTTGGAATTTTAGAAGTGGTCTCACACAGTACAAGTGGTGGATGGTGGGAACTTCAGGTTGACTTGACAGAGTTTTGTTGGATTATAAGGATTAACGCCTTAGTTGAACCAGGGTTAAATGATTGTGTTTCCTTGCTTCCAGTTTTAAGAAGGAAAGCCCTAGGTTTTTAACTGACATATAACAACTATTGTTGAGCAAGTTTTTTAATATTCAGTTCATCCAACTTATTTGTGTGATACTGTTCATTGCTATTTGATTGCATAAAGTTGTTTTACACAGTGTTTTTCACACCCTCCTGGATTCACTAATCTTCCATGCAGGACTAACTTAGTCCTGCATGGAAGCGACCGTTTAGGAGCTCATGGTAGTGCACCATGCATATTAATGAAGGCACGCTGCCTGTGCTCCTAAATGCACATGGAGCATGTATGAGTGTAGGAGGCATGTCTGAGAGCAGAGCTCTCAGAATATACACGCTCCTGCAATCAAGAACAGCAGTTTAGCAATAACAATGAGTGAAACCGCTCATAGGTGGTTGCAAACCCCCAGCAACAGCCCCCTAAGTTTATAAGAGCAATAGTTAAAATATAATAATATAAACAAGTTCATTTTTTATCAAACAGATAACTTTTAACCGTAGGTGTGCAGGTTTGCCCATTGCTTAGCTATGTATACTGCAGCTTAAATGGCAAAAGAGGATACATATCAAGATATATGCAAACGAAGCAGTACTCCAATAGTGTAGCGGGCAGAGCATTTCCCTTATGAGCAGTCATTCCTGGTTCAAGTCTCACTCCAGTGCATTCCATTTTCCATGTCAAATCACTTTATGAACAATATTTTTTGTTGCATAGCCTACTAAATAAAATATATTTGTGAACTGGAGGACTGCATTAAATGCAGATGTGAGGTATCATTGTAATAATGTTATAAAATCCACAGATAAACACAAGTGGCCCATACAGTATATGTACACATGAATCAGGGATACAAATTGAAGGTATAATGTGTAATGAATGATAAATCCATTGAGTGTCCAAATCCACCAGCTTTCCAAGAACCATTTTACATTTCTGTCTAAATTAGTGTGGGGGGTAAGCAGAAGTAAGCACTATTAAGCAATAGTAAGTGGGAGTAAGCATATTTAAGCAGTAGTAAGTGTGTTTAAACCTGTTTGTATGGGTGTAAGCAATGCACACATAGGTTAAGCAATATTAAAGCTAACTCTCTGTAAGCATAATTAACTGGAAGTTAACATTGCTTACCATCATGCAAACCCACTCAAACCCACTTACAATTGCTTAAAAGTGCCTTAATCACTCTTATTGCAACAGCCGCTGTTCTGGCCAGAAACAAAATAAACAGCCCTTGCAGGTCTTGAACACAACACCCTGTACATTATAGTCACAGTAGTTAATCACTAAGCCATCACAGCAGTACATAAAATTGAGGTATCACCAAACAGATCCTCACTATAGGAATATTAAACTTAACATGTGAAAGGAATGTATATACAGTTTTATGTTGTATAACCTACTATATAACATAAATATGTGAACTGGAGTACTGCATTAAGTCCAGATGTAAGGTGTCATTTGATAAAAATGAAATCCCCTAATAAACACAAGGACCCCATACAGTGTATGTACACATGAATCATGGATACCAAACACATATATAACATGTAAAGAATAATAAAACAATGCCAAACAGCAAATAGTATGCAAATTAAAATTTAAGCAACACTAAGCTTTGCACAGCCCTGCTTACTAAGTGTAAGCAACGTGTAGGCCAGCTAAATCAGTGTGCCCATTGGTATACTCCTTTAAGCAATGCCAACACCTTAGGTAAGCAGGTCTGTCCACAGCTTAAACCATCCAATCATGGCAAAGTGAGGAAAATCGGCCCTATTTAAACCTAACAGGTTGGAATACATCTCATAACTGGAAGCAGCTTCCTCCTGTAGGCACTATGACTAGTATGGGAGAGGGAGTGTGCTTTTGGGAGCAGCGCTGGGGCATCCAGGAGTTCAAAGTCATGGCAGGCCTCCTTGTTAAAGACCATGACCAGAGACTGCTACAGGGCCAGTCCCAGGGTTCCCAATATAAAGCGGAAGCCTGGGACCATCTCGCCCTTGACCTCACCAGTGCCACTGGCATACCTTGAACTGGTGAGCAGGTCAGGAATCACTATGCTGACCTGAAGCAGAGAAAGAGGGAGCTCTTGGATCAGTGGATCCAAGAGGCTAGGAGGACGGGGGGGGGGGGGTGTCCCAGCCATGTGTAAGTAACAATCCACTACCTGTTTAATAATTGCCAGCTCATGTATATTATGGATAGGTATGGCTAAATAGTCCTCTTAAGTATTTGACCATGGCAGATAAGCAGGCTGTGAACCGGGAAGCGTATGCCTGTAGATTGCAGAGGTTGTGTCGAGAGGCAGGTTAGTAATACTCTTGCATGTACTGTCATAAGAAATACATCTAAAAGTAGTAGTAAGTTAATTGCCAGTATAAACCTGTATTGTTTAAGGCATGTACTGAATACACCAGAGAATATGGCAGGAAGAGTCTCATATAGGTTGTATGTGAATAAAATGTTAGCCTGCCTATAAAGGTCTAACTGCTGGACTGCATGTGTTTACTCTGGCATCATATGGTAACATAGAGTTGCAATCTCCTCATAGTACTGTTGTATTAATCACTGTTACCCACACTGTGCTACATAAATAAAATATGTATAAATGTCTGTATATGACTGTTGTAATCACAAGAGGTCATATTGTAAAACTGAGAAAGACTTAGACAGAAAACAGTGAAAATCTTGACAACATAATCCAAACAGCACACTCAATTGAGACGTGAACTATTGTATTTTTAGCACACACAGCCATGGTTCGCATCCTGGGAGTGGTAGTAACCTGTATGCAGAATCATACCCCGCAACTGTACAGATATATCCAGAATGTCCAGTTAATTGGCCCATATCTGTTGCCTGTCACCCTGTCCCCCTGGAAAATCAGTGGGATGATCCCAGATGTTTACGAAGCAAATAATGGCATACAACTGATTGTCAGACATCTATAAGAACAAACTGTCACTCTAGCAACTCCCCAAAATGTTATGAGAGTAATAAGCCAAGTATGTCCCATCTCCACCCCCATGTTGTGAAGCTGTGACCAGGGTGTGTGCAGTAACAGAGTGAAATGTATGTACATAATACTAATGTGGAATCTGGTAATATGTGTGGCAACATTCAGGTTGTGCTAACAAACATTGCCCCCACAGGTCTGTCAGATACAAAAACTGTGCCTAGAAATAAAAGATTGAAATCCTGGACTGGTACTGTTTACTCTGGTATTGTATGGCATTGTTAGTGTTGCAGTTGCTCTGAATAATAAGGTATTACTCATCACCGTCAACCGCACTGTCCTACATAATAAAACTGTTTAGGAAACCCTGTATAAAAATGTTGTAATTACAAGGTCAGATTGTAAAACCATAGGATACTTATAGACAGAAATCACAGAAAAGATACACAGAAGTATCTTTATAGCACTCTCAACTGTGATAGACACTGTTTTATTTTTAGCAGACACAGCCATGGTTCGAATCCTGGGAGTTGTAGTAAGCTGTATGCAGAATCATACCCCATAAGTGTACAAAATTGTCCAGAATGTCCAGTTAATTGGCCCATATCTGCTGGCTGTCATCAGTGTGCTAATCTCTGACATGTAGGCAGCATTTCATGTCATATAACTGACTGTCAGGCCTGTACATATTTGGAAAATGTCAGTGAAAACAAACTTGTCATTGTACAGCTCACCAAAGGGTTATCAGAGCAATAGTCAAAATATGATCCGGTTTCACCTGCATGTGGTCAAGACATGCCCATAGTGTATGCAATAAGAGATAGACTGGTATGTGCATAACATCAACCTGGAATCTGGGAATATGTGT
>NC_056725.1:431623977-431641477 GCF_019279795.1 Protopterus annectens
TTATGTCATGCTGAGCAAACTCGGATCTATAATATATAACATTAAGTATCCTGTTTATTTGCTTATTTTTTCAAGATATTTATAGCACTTTGTGTACTGTATATTTTTCTAGCTAGTTTAACTGTGTGTGAGGTATTAACTGGAAATTGTCCACTTTTTCCAAGCATCTGTTGCGTTGTTTGTTTCTGATAACTTGCTGCAGTTAAACACTTTCTCTAGGGGCTCCTTTAGCTGTTTAAAACATTCATTTAAAGGCCCACTGCTGCTTTTCTGTTGTGAGAAACATTTCAGCAGTTTGTTTCTAAGTAGTGTGAATATTTGTAGCATTATCCATATTCAGGCTTATATTTGGGCCTAGTGTTTGTGGAGGCTGTGTGTCTGAGCACATATTCAGGGACATCTTGGTTTAGCCAAAGCCATCAGGCATTTCAGTGAGAGAGAATTGTTTAAGGTCATTGGCTGACTGAGGTCACCTGGACTACAGCTTAGACGAAGCACCTCATTGGTTCTTTTGAGCTTTTTGTTTCTTAAAAGTTGTCTCAGGTTTCAACTTTCTGTTACCTAAGAAGTTAAGTTGTGAGTGTTTCTGCCATTTCACACTGAGCTAATCAAAGGAAGGACACTGAGCAAACCCGGATATATAATATATAACATTAAGTATCCTGTTTTTTTGCTTATTTTTTCAAGATATTTATAGCACTTTGTGTACTGTATATTTTTCTAGCTAGTTTAACTGTGTGTGAGGTATTAACTTGAAATTGTCCACTTTTATTAACCATCTGTTGGGTTGTTTGTTTCTGATAACTTGCTGCAGTTAAACACTTTCTCTAGAGGCTCCTTTAGCTGTTTAAAACTTTAATTTAAAGGCTCACTGCTGCTTTTCTGCTGTGAGAAACATTTCTGCAGTTTGTTTCCCACCCTCCCTATTGGTATGGTGTTCTTATAGTTGGTGGCTTTGCAGTTGCCCGCCCCCTACTGTAAATTTGATCTGTCTGGGACCCTCGTCCCAGTCTAGTGTCATTACCTCATTCTACCCAATACAGGGAGAACATTTGAGAAGGCCAATACCCTTAGTTTCTGTTACTCCTTTCTCTCTTTCCACTAAAAAGAAAAAAAAAAAAAAAAAAAAAAAATTCTAAGCTTGTTTCCTGCCTTTCCTGTGGATAGTCTAGTCTGGATATAGATTTGCTGTATCCAGGACAATTTATAGGCTTCTAGGCCCCCAAGCCTTTCTGTGTTGGAGGGAAGCCTTCTAGCTTAATTTTGTTTCTTAGAACTAGCCAGTTTTTTGTTTCAGCACTCAAGTCTGTTTCTTTGAGCTCAGCACTTGTTCAGAACTTATTGTAAGCAATAAATAAGCTACAAATTACTACAGCACCCAACTTTCCTCACTGTCTAGAGGAAAACAGTTTCTAGTACTTAACAAATAAGCACCTATCCAGGCATGTCTAAGGGTCAGCTCCCAGTGTTTTCTCCTGTCTACCTGATGAATCTGGGCATCTTGGGGCAATGCAGTAATTGCGTCATGTACACAGAAAACCCTCTCCTCCTACCACCCAACACTACAACCTGTGAGAGATGCACTTATATAGCCAAACTGGAAGCAAAGCTTTCTTCACCCAAGACTGGTCTAGACAGTCAAGAGGAGAAGGTAAACACTTGCACCACACCACACTCAGCACATAGTCCCTCAAAACCTACACCACCAAAACGCACACATAGAAACACAAAACACACACCTACATTCACAGTGGTTCTCAGTAAAAACTTACCCAAGCAACAGGGACCTCCAAAGCAGAAAACAAGCAACCTCCACCCCCCAACACAACCCAAATGACACATAGCCCACAAACTCAGTGTGCCACTCAACCACAGCCCATAAGGCATAACAACATACCCAACACTCTAGTCATAGGTGACTCTATGCTCTCAAACAAAAGCTTCCAAGAGCAAAATACAGTCCACAAATAAGGCAAAATAAATCCGTTTAATGAAGCGCTTTTCATCACCTACAATGAGGCAACTTCCTCAGATTTCAATTAAAAGAGTACAATTATATATGCTAATCTAGTCACATGCTAAAGAAAGCATGGTACCAGTGTAACACAAAATAGTGCTAGCAGTATGAAAGTAAAAAGCGTAATAGAATTTATAACTGTTATTTGTACATTTGCCAGAACTATGAGTTGTGAATTAACAAAATATTAACTCATAGTAGGCAAGTTTACCCAACTTTGTCTAAAAAAATATGTATTAAAAAAGTATAATATAATTAAATCTAAAAGTAAGTAAATAAAATTTAGAAATTTATAATTAAACTGATCACAAACCTGAATACTAGTATAAAGTAAAAAAATGTATATGTATATAAATATATTATTGATTTAATTTGTTCAGTTTTTCTTCTTACAATTAAAATCAAAATTGATATATACAACCTTCACGATTAATAGCTTACTAGTAGAAAACACTAAGTAAGCATATTAAAAGCCTATCTATCCAGGCTTTTAAGTTTTAAAAGACACAATATTACAATGTTCATTTAAACCAGGCTCAAAAAATGCATTAGTTCTTATTTGCCATGATAATTCACGGTCTTCCAAGAGCAAATTTAAAGGCCCTCCTCTAATATCGTGTTGGATTTGGTCAATTGCTCTAAACTTAAAACTATGACCTTCATAAGACATGACATGTTTAGCTAAAGCATTTTCTTCTTTATTATTAGCTATTGCGTAGGTGTGTTCATATAGTCTGTCTTGTAGGTGACGTTCAGTTTTGCCTATGTAGAATGCTTTGCATAATGTGCAAGAAGCTACATAGACAACTAGTTTAGAATTACAGTTTAACTTGTAGTTTGTATTATATTGTTTATTGTTAATAGTAAATTTTGTACCTATACTAACAAATTTACACATACTACAACCACAAGAATACATACCCACTCTCTTAGTAAATTCTTTTGTTTTACCCGATTCAAGGATACTCTTTAAATTCTTACCCCTCCTAAAAATAATTTTGGGGTAGTCACTAAATTTTACGGACAGGTTTTTGTCATGTTTAAACAGTTCCCAGTTTTTATATAGTATGTATCTCATATTAGAGCTGCCTGAATTGAATGTTGTAATAAAACTACATTCAAAACTTATAGTTCCACTACTATCTATTGCTCCAACATTGTTCGCTTCAGTTGTGTTTTGAATGTTACTAACTGTATCTATAGGGAAATTAAGGTTAAGTGTATTATTACTACACAAGGGTTGACTTACATGTAAAATCGGGGTAATAGAACCATTCTCTCTTTTTAACTTGACTTCACTAAATAAATTCTTAATTAAATCCAGTGGGTAACCCCTCTGTTGGAACATGTTTTCCAGTAAATTACATTCAATAATGAAATCGCTATAGAGGGAAGTCATTCAAGCAGCTCTTATCATTTGTCCTTTTACTATAGCTCTTTTTTGTGGCAAAGGATGTGAACTAGTAAAGTGTAAATATGAGTTGCAAAAAGTACTTTTCCTATAAATTTTAGAAATATATTTGCTGTTAACCAAGTCTTTAGTTAAATTAATGTCTAAATAGTTGATGGTTTTATCTTGAAAATTAAATGTAAATTTAAAGAAACTTGTTGTATTGTTGAGATAATCGAGGAGTTTTATAGTTGATTCTAAATTACCCCGAAATAAAATAAATATGTCGTCAAGAAAACGTGTGTAGTACACGATGTTAGACATCCATTTAGCATGTTCAAATATGTAAAACCTTTCCCAATATACCATAACTGTATTAGCGAAACTTGCTCCACAAGGGGAGCCCATTGCTACCCCACATTTCTGTAAAAATAACTCATTGTTAAATGAAAAATAATTATTGGTGAGTATAATATCTAACAGAGTTGTTACTAAGTAAACTTCTTTACTAGAAGCTCCTTTTTTGTAGAGGAATAAGTTGACCCATTCTAGACCTTCAAGGTGTGGGATTGACATCTAGAGGTCCACTACGTCAATTGTGAGAAAGTTGATGTCGTTGTCATACTGAATTTTGTTCATACTTTTCAAAAATGCCCACGAATCTTTACATACTTGTAACTCAGTTGACAAGTACTTTTTTAATATGTGGTCTACCACTTTTGCACAAGCATATGTAATTGAATTGCGCCTGTCAATAAGTGGTCTAAATGGTGGGTTAAGTACATTCTTGTGTATTTTAGGCACTGCAAATAAAACAGGAATTTTTGGCCAGATTATTGTCATATAGTTATATAAGTTAGCGTCAATATACCCCTCTATAAACAGGTCATTGATGTAGCCCTTAATCCGGCTGTGGGCAATATTGACTTCATTTGTGGATACCTTGTCGTAGGTGTTACTATCTAAAATGGTCTGTACTCTGTCTATATAGTCAAACTGATCAAAGATTGCAAGGCCACCACCTTTGTCAGGTTTTATTGCTCTTACTTTGAGCGATTTAAAGATGTTTAGTGAAATAGTTTCATCTAAGGTGGTATTAAGTGTTGTTACATTTTTATGAAACAATTTATTACGATTGTCAACTAAACATCTCAAGTCTCGAACAGGTTCAATACAGGGTGCAAAGGTGGATTGTATTCACTGGCAACTCTCTGAAAACATGATTGGAATAAGAAGAGTTGCCAAACAATAGGTTCGGGTTCAGTTTCCTCACAAAAAGTTTTAAGTCTTTGATTGTTTGGACTATGTAAATCTGTTGATTAGGGACGAAGGTGTTGCCCTTTGCTAAAAGTTCCACAAGTACTAGATCAATTTCAATACATGAGTAGTTAAATATATTGAAATCGCCTGTTTTATTTTTGACAATGGCAACAGAATGTTGCCAATTATGTGTTACCTCCTGGGTCTGTTGTTCGAACGCTGTTTGTTTTTTTGTTGTTGTTGTTGATAATTGTAGTTAGGTTTTTTTGGAATAGGTGACTCTATAGTCAGGCACACTGATGTTCCACTCACCAGGCTAAACAAGGAGAAAGTTACTGTCAGCTGACTGTCAGCTGCCAGGATCTGCCACATAATGCATGCACTCAGGTCACTCCACAACAAGTACAAATATGACTCTATCGTTGTCCATGTTGGTGTGAATGACCTGAGACATACCCTCATGGACTAAATGAAAAGGGAAATGGAGGAGCTGTCCAATCTTGTAGCCCAGGCAGGTATGACCCTAGCCCTGAGTAGCATCCTGCCATCACCCAGAATGATACCACAGTACAAGGACAAAATTATTGACTTCAACAATTGGCTAAGTTTCTGGTATCATTCTAAGGGGATCCAGTATCTGTCTGCCTGGGATGACATGATCGACAAACCACGATGCTTTGCCAGAGATGGCCTTCACCTGTTGCCCTTGGGATTCCGGATACTGGCTAAGGCTCTAGCCACCCCTATAGTGCCTTTTTAGGCAAGGTTCAAATGACAAATTCACCACCCTAACAGGTACAGGCAAGAAGAATCTGAGGGTATTGCTACTCAATGCTAGAAGTCTAAACCTCAAAATGCACTCACTCGAGGCACTCCTTAAAAGGGAGAACATCGACATCTGTGCAGTGACAGAGACCTGGTTCAAGGCTCCAGAGAGTACCCCTGCATTACCAGGTTAAAATTCATACCACACATTTCGGCCACCTAACCTGGACCGACACACTAAAGGCAAAGGCGTGCCCATATTCATTAAGGATATCCACACCTCCAGGCTAGTTGCTCAGCATAATGCATCCAAGATTATCCAAGTGCAACTAACTCTGGGCAAGACCGCAATCCAAATTGTAGCTTGCTACAGATCCCCCACCAAGCCCCAGGATTCCCACTCCTCATTTCTTAATACACTGGAAAATATTAGGGTACAACCTAACACCTTAATAATGGGCGATTTCAACTACCCTACCATTAACTGGGAAAACTACTCATGTACCAACTCTTGTGCTCAATGTTTTCTGGAATTCATAAATTCTAATGCCATGGATCAACTTATCCACACCCTCACCAGGGGCAGCAATATCCTAGACCTGGTTATTACCAATATGGGCAACCAGTGCTCTACACCAGTGGTCAATTCCTCGTTGGTCAGATCTGACAACAAGCTAATCACCCTAGACATCCACATCCCTCCCCTACCCCCCCCCCATTAGGGAAACCACAGTAAAAAATTTCTCCAAAGCCAACTTCACGCTTCTTAAGACAGAAGTGGCAAACTTCACGACACCCTTGCTGATGGACAATAGAGGTATGACTGCTGAATCCTACACAAATGCACATTATAAGCACTTACATGAGTGCATGGATCGTGCAATCCCTAACAGAACCAAGATGCTATCCTCCAAAAAAAGGAAGCCAATCTGGTGGTCCCCTTCCATAAACAAACTCTACAACAGAAAAATGAAACTGTTGCAAAAAAGAGTAAAATCCCATGATTGGAGAAACTCCCTGGTCAGCCTCAGTAAGAAGCTGAGATCCCTCATAAAATCCTCCAAAGCAAGTTATGAAAACAAAATCACCACTGACTCTAAAGACAACCACAAAGCATTCTATAGCTATGCCAAGAATCTCAATGGCAACACTCAGATCTGCTCTGAGTTACAGCACAATGGCACTAAATATACTGAACCAACTGATATTACCAACATCCTGGCAGATAGGTTCAGTGCTATCTTTACCCCCTTGTCATCCCCTAAAGGGCCCATCTCTATACCAGAAGAATGCAAAGTTCCTGTAATCACGGCTGCACAGGTAAAAAACACACTATCCAAAGCCAAGAACACAGCATCCATGGGACCTGACAACATCCCAGGCTGTGTTCTACATGAACTACAGAATGAACTGGCACCTCACCTAAGTACCATGTTCAATCATAGCCTCACCTCAGGCTATGTACCCAGTGAATGGCGCACAGCGACAGTTATCCCACTCCACAAAGGCGGAGCCACCACAGACCCCGGAAACTACTGTCCCATTAGCCTAAAGAGCCTTGTCTGCAAGGCTATGGAACGTATCATCATGGAACTTATAAACAATGACATTGGTAATCTCCAAAGTCAGGACCCCACCCAGTTCGGGTTTGTAAAAGGCAGATCATGTCTCCTAAACCTGATAGACTTCTTTGAAGCAGTCATCAAAGCCGTAGATGAGGGTAAGGTGGTTCACACAGCCTATCTAGATCTTGCCAAGGCTTTTGATACCATCCCCCACTCTGGAATTATAGATAAACTCACTAAACTAGGTATAAATCCCTATGTCACAAGATGGGTTGCCAACTGGCTCACTGACAGAACCCACACTGTGAAAGTAGCAGACTCCAAATCCAACTTCAGACCAGTGACAAGTGGAGTACCACAGGGTTCAGTCGTGGGTCCTCTCCTGTTTGGTATCTACTTCTCTGAAGTACAGGCCAACACAGAAGGTCTTTGGCTAATGAAGTTCGCAGATGACTGCAAACTAGGAGCCATAATCAAAACTCCAAAAGATGTGAACATCCTACAAAACGGCCTTGCTGAGACAGATGCCTGGTGTCAAAGCCATGGTCTCAAGCTCAATGCCAAAAAATGCATTGTCATCCCTTTTGGTAAAAACTCAGTACCCATGAACTACCACATAGGCGGTAGTCTACTTAACATTGAAAGTGTGATAAGAGACCTTGGGACATAGGTGGACAGCAGTCTCTCCTTTGATAATCACATTGCCACAGTAGTCAGGAAATCCTTCTACGTGGCACACCTCATCACAAAAGGCTTCTCATCCAGGAAAAAAGAGGTCATTGTTCCCCTCTACTCATCACTCATTAGACCCATTATAGAGTACATTGCCCCTTTTGGTATGTACCTCACAAGAGAGCTACAACAACTGGAAAGGCCACAGAAATACCTCACAAAGAGAATTACCGGCCTCAAACAGATGCCCTGTGCAGACCGTCTCAAAAAACTGCAGCTTTACTCCGTTGCATATCGCCTACTCAGAGGTAATCTCTGCCTAACACACAAAGCTATGTCAAACCCAGAGCTTTTAGACATGCTCCACTTAAAGAAATCCCAATCCCTACGAGCTACACAGTCTAGGGACTATGTTCCAAACAGAACATGCTGTAGGGATAGATTCCTGTCCCAGAGACCTCCCATGCTCTGGAACAAACTACCTATCTATATCAAACAAAGCACCTCATTAGCACTCTTCAAGAAAAATCTTGATGATTGGATGGGAGATAGGAAATTCACTTCGGAGACTCTGCTCGACAGTGGCGCAGGAAAATAATTTTCTTGGGTGGCGAAAGCCAGGGTACCTTTGGCTAGGCTTTTATAGGCCCTAGGGCCAATAGCCTAGTACCTAGCTATGATATCTATATCTATATATATATATATATATATATATATATACATATATATATATATATATATATATATATATATATATATATACACATACATATATATATATATATATATATATATATATATATATATATATATATATATATATATATAGAGAGAGAGAGAGACAGAGTGAAAGCTAAAGCTAAAGGCAAAGCCAAGGCCAAATGCAAAGCCAAAGCAAAAAAAAAAAAAACAAAAAAAAAAAAAATACATCCAGCAAACTATCCAGAACAGACATCATTCCCACAACAGGTATGTGAAATATATATATGCATGTAATTGAATGTAGTACTTGGTCTATAATAATGGGATAGATGATGTGGAATGATTTATATGTTTCATCAGGTGTTCCATCAGGTGTTGTTGTTGCAATGATGTCCAGCTGAACAACTGCTATGGACAATAGTGTCTGTCCCTGTGGGTAGTGGGCCATACCTGTCAACTGTGCAGATCAGCACTGACTGACAAGATGTAAGCTGTCATAGTGTGTGTTGTGTAATGTGAAGCATGTATATTACTGTGGCCGATAGCTGGAGGTGGAATTAATGCCATTATGATGGACACATGGGTTCCAGAGCCCACCACCTGCAGGACACTCAAGTTAAAGTGTAATGTAGCATGCAGAAATGTTATAGGTGTGTAATAGGCTTACCTGCAATCTGTCCCTATATATACCCCACTAATGTTAGACTGTGTCCACATTTGACACCTGTCTGTGTTGTAGCAAAGCAGAACAGTGCAGCTGTGCAGGAAGTAAAGTTAGAGAGTGTGGACCTGATGTCTGAATGCACCCTATATATATATAGTTTTGCATCAAAGTGCTGCATGCTATGTGTAAGGGAACATCACACATATAAATACACACACACACACACACACACACATATATATATATATATATATATATATATATATATATATATATATATATATAGATATATATATACAGCACTAAGTGTGTGCAGCCTGGATGGTTATGTCACATGTGAACCCCTTGTTGGGACCACATTGCCCTTGTCTGTGCAGGTGGGATTGGGAATTTGGGGAAGGATAGCAGGTATTATTGTGGAGGTGGTTGAATTGGTAGATAGAGAAGACAGCCTACAAGGGCGGTATAGGACACATGTGGTGGATAAACACCCTGGATGGTGAGTGTAGTCTGCGATGTGGAAACCCCATGAGCCCCCATATGGAAACAATGGGAACAAGGCCCCCACCCATTGCCATTCACAACATCAACTTCATGGCCCTGAAGTTGCCTGGGCTGGAGGCTGAGCAGAAGGAGTATGTGGACCTTGTGAGTGTGTACTGAGGGCCTCAAGTTGCTGTAGCACATCCCCCAAGTCTCTGTGGAGCTCTCTATGCACCAGACCCTGGACCTGACCTCGGGTGAAAGGATCATGTCTGTGTGTGCTACCCGGGGGGGCACCATCCCCTGAGGTGGTTCCACCAGAAGGTAGTGCAAGACAAGTAGATGAGGAGTCCCCATGATGGGTCCCACATGTGATGTGGCCTGGTAACATGGCCAGATGATGTGGGAGAGATGGTTCTGCTGGCAACTGTTCCCTAGACATGCTATTGTGTCACTGTTATAGAACATATGTGGGTAGTAATAGTCCACACATTCCCGGATCATGTCCAGCAGCATGCATAGATATCCCCAATAACACATAACAACAGATGTGCAGCAATCACATAGCAAACAGACCATGTGCATATATGGAACCATAGTGCCCCTTACAATGGCATGCAGGTGACATTGTCTGTAACAGGCCAGCAATGATAGTGTCCCCACAGGGAACATGGCTACAAACACATAGCACAAAGTGTGGTACAATACGATATATGTCCCAGTGGTAGGTATTCTGTAGCCATACCTACTGATTTGTGTGATCAGATTGTTGTTGCAGATATGGTGGGGAGGAGACAGAGATGTGTATTAAAAACTATGGTAACCTTGCTGTATGAGTTGCTCAGACCTGCTTCCATCTTTATGTCTTTCAGGCAAGATGTCACGTGAGAGACTCCCTGTCTACACAGCAGATGGAAATGAGGTCATCATCACACAACTGGTGCAGCACTACCAGGTGTTGTTTGCCAGAACAGCCCATGGGCAGCTGGAGTGGACCGCCCTGTGGAACGATCTTGTCCACAGGGTAAATGATGTCAGTCTTCATAACCGCAGTTATGAGCAGGTCTGGCATCATTGCATTGACCTACTTTGCAATGCCCTTTGGCATGCTGCTGCAGTCCGGGGGATCACCTCGCAACAGGGGGGGGTCATGCCTCCACCCCCTGGCACGTGTTGAGGAGCTCCTTGCCAGCCTCATGCACCTGCCTGCCCACACACACAACTGGTGGAGAGTATAGTGGAGGTGGATGCTACCCACACACTGGCAGAGGAGCATGCAGGTAAGGCCACAAGGCACATCAGTAGACCACTGTTGCGTATACATCTGCATCTGTACAGGTAGATCATGCATATGTGGGATGACGTATATATATATATATATATATATATATATATATATATATATATATATATATATATATATATATGTGTATAGAGAGAGAGAGAGAGTCTGTTGCTGTGTAGTAGTAATAAACAGTTGTGCATAAGATGTAGCATTGTGGGCTTGTACTGTTGATGTACCGTGATGCTGCACCCACTCTGTACCAATGCCACAGCTGTGGCTACTGATATCACATCTCTCACACAGTTATGTAGGTCCCTCTGGTATAACTCCAAGGCAGCAGCCTGTAGCTGGTGAGTATGTTTTTTGTTCAGGATTCCCAATACACCGGTCATGTTATGGCTATGGTATATTCCATGCACACCTTTAACACACCTACCCATAATGCATGCCGTACTTGTTCATGTATTGTTGTCGTTAACTGCACTGCATCACAGTGGTGACCATGATAGTGTATCTGAAGGGTATGTCAGACTCCTGCAATATAACTAACATCCTGTCATTGCCAAATGTGTCCACAGCGATGAACATAATGGTGGGACAAATGGACTACAGTAGGGACATGTGTGAAACATCACCCTTATACAGTGCTACCACAGTGTATATACCCGTATGACAATGGCAACTGTTACAGATGTACACTATGGCATATCATAATACTGCAGTCCACAACCCTTACAACCTGCAATGTGGTCCCAACATGAGCAATGAGTGTATAATATGGAATCATAGGTTAGGGCAGCAAATATGGGGAATACATACCTTCACAAACACTGAAAGCATATGTATGCACACACTCCAGATAAGATATAGTGGAAGCAGCTGTTGAGGTACTGACTGCATGCATTTGTCATGGAAATGCACCTTCCAGCAAGTACATGTCCCCAGTGTAACACCAAGTGTTGGTCTGTTGTCCAAGACGTTTGGCCATCAAATGTGCACACTTACCTACAACAGAGGCAGCCGTAGCTTGCACACATCTTACATGATATGGCATGGGCCCCATACCCAACAGGTAGCACTCATGAGCTAGATATGTAGCTATACCTCACCATTGCATATACCATGGCAAGCAGTGCAGACAGCCACTTTTGTGGCAAGGATGTATGGGACAGGAATGATGTAGGAAATAAACGGATAGACATCCAAGACAGATGATGTCACATGTAGCAAACTGGTCATGTGGGCTGCCTAGTAACATGCCACAATCCTGAGGGGGTTGCAGGAATATCTAGCAAGTACTGCCTGTGCAGGACCCGTGTCAGCAATTGCCTGGACTTTGCAAATGTGTTGCCTATGGGTTAAAGTAATCAGATGTGACAGTTGTACCACAGGAAACATCAGCCAGGCCTCTCTACAGGTAGTGCATGCATAACAGAAGAGGTCCCCAAAAGGCATGTGTTGCAATGTGTTCTGGTGTACCATGACCACGTTGGAAACCTACAGACAGTATCACATAAGATACATGTGCTGCACAACCAAGGTCACACACCACCTCAGGCCCACCATCCCCATCTGTACCATGCCGGTGCTAGTGTACACCTGTATGTTTGCCATTCATTTGCTGGGACTAGGCTGTTACACATGGTGTTCAGTGTTTGGGACACTGAAACCAGACACTCATGTGTAGGCCATAGTTGTCAAGCATCTGCAAAAAGGCTGAAGGTGGGGAGGGGGTGTCATCATGACACACCAGTGCACTGCAGCAGGGATCCATAGGGTACTATGAATGGCTGTATCTGCACACAGTCAGGGTCAGGAACTGTGGCAGACGTAACCCTTGTCTCCACAGCAATAGTGACAGCAGGGACTCCAAGGGATGTGCACATGAGTTGACCTTGCAATCATGCAGTTTTGGGGGACATGTGTAGGGCAAACTGACCATATACTGCCAAATGCAGATGGCCCATGCTAGTATACCCCTGCCAGGAATAGTGACTGCTGTAGTACACAAAACAGTAGGTGCAACAAACCATCATGATAAGGGAGTGCACACATATGCACCCATAAAGTGTATGCATCTCAATCAGCATCAGCACAACTAACACATTTGTTTGACACTGCATTTGATTATACAGGACATATGTCACATATCAGTCTCATGTAATGTTAACATATGCAGTAATGTGGTCCCATGGCATAGCAAGGAACAGGGCATCATATCAGTAAGGGTGTGTACACTCCCCATAGCCATGGTAAGGTTTGACAGTTGTCAGTGTAATAGTATTGTATTGGACATACATGCACCGCTGATGATGACATCTGTAAATCAGACATCAGGCATTCTCAAATTACATCTGTCCACATATCACCCCAGGAATGTGTCGGACAAATACATAGGAGCTGTGAGCATTAGAGCAGACATAACTGACACAGTAATACACATTCAGCAATGGTATGTACACCTGTGAGATATGGTGCACAGTACATTGCAGGGTGCTGAACAGATGCACAGTAATACTGTGTAAATGGGTGCAGTGTTTTCCAGGGGAAGGGGCAACACCTACTAACACAGCCCATGCATCACAGACATACACTGTTGCTAGCATGGATTGACTATAGCTGCACTGTATGCTGTTGAATATCATATATTATGCATGTTGACAGATGGGTAATGGGAGGTCTGTGTGTAATATCTTCGTGCAACCTCACCTGTAAGTGTGTGTGTGTGTGTGGGGGTTGGGGGGGTATTTTGTCTGTAAGTGCAATCTGATGGAGTGGAGGGTTGTTGATGCATGTAGGATGTGTGAATGTATGTGTGTGTGTGTTTGTGTGGGTGCCCATGTATGCACATATGTGATTGTGAGGTTGCTCATACGTCAGTACTTCCCTTTGGAATTGTGCAGTACATGGACATGGACTGACACATGAGACACCAGCAATACTTGTCTGATGTGTAATCTCAGGACAGCTGATAATATAATAAGGTATGTAGCATGGAACATGCATTGGGAGGTAAACTAGACACCAGGTATACTGTTAAAATTGCAATCAGCAGAAAGGTGAAAGGCTACCCACGTATGCAGCAATACAGATCCTTTGGGGAATTACTGGACAACACCAGTGAGTGTATCCAAATATTACTGTTGTCCACAAAATGTGTTTATTGAGCAACAGATCTTGCATCTACTGAGCAATAGTTACTTATGACACTCCAGTGCTTGACATTATTGAGTGACAGTAGTAACCCCTAACATATGGCGGCCATGCTGATGATGTCCGGACATACCCTGGGTTAACACTGGATGACAGCGGTGAGTCCTTGTAAAATCTACTCCAATCAAGTCAAAGAGGTAATGGAGTAACAGGTCATGTTTTGTGATCACTTGTCTAGGCAATTAGAAGAATGACACATTAATGATTTATATTAATGAGTGTAAGTTTCCAAGTGTGATGCAGGATGTAGAACTTAAATAAATTTGGGACAGTCTGTAAACTCAGGGACAGATAGGTATTATGATGGAAAGTCAGAGTGCGTGTGTGTGTGTGTGTGTGTGTGTGTGTGTGTGTGTGTGTGTGTGTGTGTGTGTGTGTGTGTATGTGTGTGTGTATGTGTGTGCTGTTAAGCAATGCTGTACAGATCTTATAGTGCGTTTCTTATTTTCCCTTCACAGGTGGCCAGGTGGGTCATGGTCCCTCCTGCATACAATCTGATGTTGATGTCCATACAGACACTGAAAATGATGATAGGTGTGTTGAGGCACAGGCAGGGTTGTCAGAGGCCGAAACTGCCCCATTATTTGACATCCCCTTGTTATCCACCCCATCCCCGCACACAGTCACAGTGCCTATAGATAAACCATCAGCAGTGGCCATAGCAGAAGGACAGTTGGCAGATGGTGGCAGTGCACAGGACAGTGTGGTATCTATGGCTGTTGTGTCTGGACACAGCAGGCATAGCCAGATGTCCGGCAGGGTATCACATAGGCAGATGTACCAGGGTGCTCATGAGAGGGCCGCTGGTCATTGTGCCCCTGGCAGAAGTGTCACATCTGGTACCACCAGACTCATATTTCAGGGTGTCATGGGGATGCAGGCACATATGGAACTGTACAACTGTACACCAGGCAGGGTCTGAGGCTGCAGAGGGCTGCTTTTTCCTCTGTAAGTGACAACATCCATGATCTTGCAGGTGCTCTCCATGATTATACAGAGGTCATGGATCGATGGTTGGGTGAGATGGTGGGTCTTATTGACTGCGGATTGTCCGTGCTATAGCATGTGGCAGGAGTGGAGCGATGGCCACGTAGATGTAAGCCAGCAACACCAACATCTGGAGGTCGATGTGGACATGCAAGGACACTAAGCCACTCCCGTAGTGGCAGTACCAGCCCTAGCACTGCGGGGGGTGCTGTTCACACCACACCACAGCAGGCCACGTGCACGTGGCCCTGGCCAGTCCCAGGAGGGACATGGTTCCCACGGACATAGCTCATCATCAGGGGAGAGTAGCATATTGAGGCTTGTACCTGGACATGCCAGTGGAACCCTTGGCAGGCACAGTCCATGTGTCCATGGTCGGAGGTGGTGAACTGCAAACCCTGCTAGGTAAGGTCTGCAGCTGTCCAAGAAACACCTGTATAGGGCAGCCACATAGCAGAACTGTGTGCATGCATACCCACACACAATATAAACACACCTAGGGCAACCCCTTACCTACACACACCACATCACTGTGGCCATATCAGTAACTTACACCCCTCACTCACACACATAGTGTCAAATGTATGGCCCACCCTAGGTCTCTGGCAAACCAACAACACACCCTGTGCATATGATAATACCTGTGCCACATCCCTGTCATCCATAACATTGATGCAGGAACAGGCTAATATGGTTCTGATGCACATGGTGACTGTACTACAGTGTATCAATGTACTGCTGTGTAACATGTTGTCAGTGGTAAGGTTTAATGCTTACATGTCAGGTAGTGTAGCTGTCCAGCCATGATGCATTATAGCTGTTAGTAACACTGAGTGATTGTGGTCTCCATAATATTATCCATTTGTGTTGTAGGTGTACAAGTGTCAGCAGGAGGATGGTCTGCTGTCATATCTCACAAGGGATATGGCACTGTGGTGACACCATGGCTGTGCCATATCCTGGGTACAGTTGAACACATGTTACAGGTCTGTATAACAGTTACTGCCTGTGCCACATGGATAGATGACCCCCTGGGACATGTATATTCAGCAACCTGAAGTAGATCCCTCCACATACATGCACACTCTTACTTGGCAACACTGGGACTAGACCCCTACTTAGGTATATAGTGCTACTGATGTGTTTGGCTTTAATTGCACACACCAAACAGAATTTAGGATGAGGTGTGTTCCAGGTTACATTTTACATGTAGAACACCCCCAGGCATGTACAGTATGGTAATGGGGGGTGTAATCATTGTATATGGGCAATACATAGTGTGGCATACCATCATATACACATTAACAAACACATAACAGTCAGACACATATCCAAGAGACCTGGGCTTGTCAGTGCTAACTAACTTGTCAGTGTGTCTAGTGTGTTACAGATGGGCTGCACAGGGCACATGCATAACTGGGCTGGATAGTGTTATCCATACCTCTCAACCTGGAAACATCAAAAATCTGGACAAAGGCTCATGAAAAATAGGTACAAATCTGTATGCTGATTAACATAACATTTGCATACATAATTATGTAATCCCACCCACTCCAAAGGAATTGTGGGATGCCAACTTTCAAATGGAAACTGAAGAACAGACAACCAAAATATGGCCCCAAACCCTGTAGTAAATGGTAACCATTTTTTTAAATGTGTAGCAAATTCCTGCATATCCAAAAAATAATCAGCAATAACCAAAAAAATATTAGTATTTAAACTGAAACGAGTTACATGACTGGATGAAAATGCAGCATACACCATAATTATTCCCTATATATAGTATAAAAGGTGTAGAGATGGAGGAAAGATAGAAGTGAAGAAAGGTTAGAGACGAGTGGGTTAGGGAAAGACTTCAGTGATAGAATAAAAGAGTGTAGTATGATGGAAATGAGGGCTAGAAGAAGAGAGGAATGCATTTTATGTTACAAAAAAATGCCACCATCAGTTCTGTTAAGACATCACTGATAAAGGAGTGCACACAAGCATTATATATCTTGGAATGCCCTGCATGTCTCTTCTAGATCTGTTGAATCAGATTATCTGTTAATGTATTTTCCATTAACAGCACAGTTTACAAGAATTCCTGCATGTATGGGATAGTCACTGAATAAAAATGCATAGAATAGGATGTGGCATAGAGATGACCCAAGTCATTGATTGGATTAGAGGCATTTAAGTGGGCATTAGTAAAGCCAATCTATTTGAAAAGCGAACTAAATTTAAACTTGCAGTATCAGGAAGTATAACCTTCTCAGGACCGTCTGTACTTGAATCTGAAATAAAAGTAGAAATATAAAGAGAATAAGTAACTTCAAGCAGCTTAGGCTATGATTACCATTCACTCATTCATTTTTATTCTAGACTGGCAAATGGAAAGATAAAATTAATGCCCTTCTTGGGCCACCTGCTGTGTTCTTTGCTTACTTTCATGTGAATAGAGAGGACAGTGAACAAAAGAATTGTTAAGTCAAACAGCAGTAAGCAAATATTTTCC
>NC_056725.1:431646477-431816477 GCF_019279795.1 Protopterus annectens
CACTAACCCTACATATACTGGGTCACGACACAGTGTGGTCCAATGCCTGTCTGTGGTATGGGACATGTGTGTTTGGCCTTACAAACATGTGAGCCGATTGGGTATCATACACTGGAGTAGCATGTAACATAAGATAGAACAGGACCAAGAACAATGACATTTACTGCAGTCTGTACACAGGCCAAGGTACGTATTCACAATATACATACTGTTGACAATCACTATAAGTACACAGACCCCACTACTGTACGCACAACCACAGAATGCCCATGTTATGTCCTCAGAAATAACCCCTACTATACATAACATGTCTAGCAGTCTGATATCTGACTGGCTTGTTATCAGGTATGATGTCAATACATAAGTGTGTACAGAACATATGCACCTCTTACTGCATGACATATGTACAAAGGTTGACAGATTTGTGGCTGGAGCCACAAACACTGGGCCAATATTGTCATGTTGCTGTGATACCCTCATACATTTACTGTTGTAATAGGGTTTGTTGTGACATATGTCCTATGAGGGATATGAAGTCAGTAACTCTCATGGCTGTCACCATGTACTGACTGCAATCCTCAGACTATGCTTCTGCAGTTCTAAGATAGGTGATCTGTGAGTAACACAAGACACATAAGACTCCAAACACTGGCCACTCTGCAGATAACCCTAAAGGTGGGTGTTTCCTCAAACACATAACACTGTCATGACAGGTATTACATCATGTAGACCAGCCATATCCACACAAACCCTATTAAACCAACATTACTTCATGGCAGAAGAGCAACACTTACATTCTGTAGTCATGTCTGGAACATCCCCCTCCTGATTGTTGGCCTGTCTCCACAAATGTATGTTGTTAGAGGTATATCCCACTGCCATCTGTGCTGCTGTTTGCCAAACACCAACATGAAGTCCTGCTCAAAGTAAATGAAAAGGGCCAACACCCACATGATGCTCCTAGTTATAGGAGTGTGTTTTCATGCAACTGGCTATGGGAATGCTACCACAGCTGTCCCACATGTAATCAGCTAGTGGAGGACTGCAATTCATGCAGAGACCATCAGCTGATCATGAGCATGTCTTACAAAACACAAGCTGCTGCCTAAGCAAAGCAGGTGTACTTTTCCATATCCACCAGAGAGGGAGTGATAGAGACATACAGAGACAAGGTAAGACAGGGGGTGGGAGAGTAAAACCTAAGCATGTTTGTATCACACACTTACCAGTACAGGGTTTCAAACCCTTGCCTGACTATGTATTGTTATCACATGTTTATGTAGTTATATGCATGTGCCACAGAGCTTATATGTTAGGGAGCTGTCCAAAGGTATATTCTATGGTGAGTGACATCTGCAACAATGATAAAGGAGGGATAAGGTAGGTGTAGCACACGCGCCTGTCCACTTGAACAGGTGTCAAGGTCGATGCAGCCACACTCTCTCAGGGACTCACACACATTATCACAGTTGGCAGGGTCAGGCTTAGACCTCCTAATTAGCTAGTTTGCCACAATACAGTAAAACGCAGGTATGACATGCACCACATTTGTTATCAGGATGATACATGGGCAAAGTGTATGTCAAGGTGTCTGACATCAGAAGGCATGCTTCAGTAGGTCAATGGGAGTTGTAGTGAGTGTAAATGGCATCCAAATCATTATACTACACACACACACACACACACACACACACACACACACACACACACACACACACACACACACACTGCCAGTACTGACATGCATGGGTGCATTGCTTTACAGGTGTGTAGTGGTTGACTGTGCCAGAAGTCTGCACAAGGCTAGGTAAAAGGTATACCTTGGCATCAGGCCACACGCCAATGATCTGCTGTGTGGCTTAGGGGTGTAGTGTCTGGATTAGCCCACACAGGTGGGTATTGTATTCACCATCCAGTCATCTGGGTTACTATTGTGGGTGGCCAGTGCTGTGCAATGCTTGCCATGTATGTGTACTATAGTCCATGACATCAACGTTGTCTGGGATGTGCACACATCCCACATGCATGTTCTGTGACATGTGGAAGTGTATCTGGAATGTCTGGGGCATGCTGTGTACACAGATTGTTATCCTCAGAAGTGCTATTCCTGGCCTCATTTGGTGAGAACTGGCAATGGACACCAGGTTGACCCTGCACCTACATTGACAGCATGATACAGGTATTCCCTGGTGTCAGTGACATCTGTCCATAGAGTGCATGTGTATAAGGTATGGTATGTCCTTTGTGGGTTACATTTGCTGGCACTACAGTTGTTGCAGGTGTCCAGTGGGGAACATAGTGAAGGAGCACTGTATACAATTATGTGCCTATTGTAGGGATGGGACAGGGTGCCATGCCCTCTGTAGTCCACTGCAATCACACCATGGTTACTATCTGTGGGCAATATGCGGGGGACTACCAACATAGTGGTTGTTGTCTAACTTAGTGTGTTTGTGTATGAGACATGGGTTGAGAGTGTCCTCTGGGTAATACTAGGGTTGCCTAAATTGTTCGCCAGGCCTTGATGTCACATGTAGGGGTATGGATTGTCTACCCCAGCCTCTCTGCTGTTTGACATCTGTTGTCCTTGTAAGGTGGGCATTGTGACGTATAATAGGCCCACCATTCACCATATAAGAAATTTGCAAAACCCACTGCACAATGTGTCCAGTTGTTCCACACTCACAGCCACCTCAGCACAGGATACAAATAACAAACACACACAGACATACACCAAGTCTCACAGTTGCCATGTCTGGGATGAGAACTCCTACCTAACTAGTATATCACACTACAGCATTATGCAGTTGTAGGACACACCACGGAGATTACTAGGCTATTCCTTCCCCAAAGGTGTATTTCAAAGTGAATGACATCAGCAGGCTTGCAAAAGAAGGGCAATGGAGGTTGTAGTGACTGTGAATGGCCACAAAAACATTGCTCCCTACACAGACGAACAAACGCACACAAACATCCACACTTGCTATGTCTGGGAAGATAACTCCTATCTAATTAGTATATCACATGTCAGGCCCTTCTATAGAATATCCACATCATATGGGGATTCAATATTGGCTACCAGTATGCAGTCATCTGAGACCTTTGTTTGCCAGTGTCCCTTACTGTTGGACTGTACTTCCGAGCATTAGATGCCAAACAAGGGTGGTGCCAGGACTGAACCTAAGGTACTCCAACTGTCACTTGTCTGGGGCTGGGGTTATGTCACCTGCATTTACAGTTTGGGTTCTGTCAGTACAACAGTTGTCAGCCCATCGGGTGACATAGGGATTAATGGCCAGCTTGATACACTTATCTGTGATTCCAGACTGGGGGATGGTGTTGTGGGTCTTGGAGAGGTCAGGATAGGATGTGTGAACCACCTTACCCTCATCCACAGCTCTGGAGATGGATTCATAGTTGTCATTCAGGTTGAGGTGACATGATTGGCCCTTCACAAAGCCAACCTGGTTAGAGTCCAGTGTTTGCAGGTTGTCAATGTCTTTGTTTTAATTTCCATGATAATACATTCTATGGCCTTGCAGATCAGGCATGTCATACTGCTGGGTCTGTAGTTCCCAGGATCCAAGGTGGATCCCCCCTTATGGACTGGGATAACTGCAGCTGTGTGCCACACAGTGGGCACAAAGCCTGAGGTGTGGCTATGATTAGACATGGCACATAGGTGAGGTGCCAGTTCAGTTTCTAGCTCACGTACTACACAGCCAGGGATGTTGACTGGTCCCATGGGTGCTGTTGTCATAGCTCTGGAGAGTGTGTTTTTTACATATGTGGCCATTATTACTGGAATATGGCAATCTTCCCGTGTTGGGATGGGCCCTTTGGGGGTTTGGTGGGGGGTGCAGTTGGCACTGAATCGGTCTGCCAGGATATTGGCACTATCCCTGGGAGCAGTATATTTAATACCATCCTGTTGTAGCTCAGACCAGTTCTGAGCATTGCCATTTAGATTCCTGACATAGCTATGTAACAGCTTGCAGTTGTCTTTGATATCTTTGGCTATATTATGTTCATAACTAGCTTTGGTGGATGTTATGAGGAATATCTGCCTCTTACTGTAGCTAGTAAGGGAGTATTTTGCATCCTGGAAATGCCCCCGTTTCTGCAACAGCTTCCTCCTTTTGTTGTACAGTATGTTTATGGCAGGGGGCCACCGCATTGGCTTCCTTTTCTTGGTGGGGAGCATCTAGGTTCTATATTGGATGGCACGACTCATGCACAAGTGGATGTGCTCCTACAGTACCTTCATGTATGATTCAGCAGTTGTCCTTTCAGTTCCCATCTGCATGGGTGTCATGACATTAGTCATGTGTGACATGTGTAACATAACATTGGCTTTGGAGATGTATGTTATGGAGGTTTCCTTACAGGGGTGTGAGGGAGGGATGTTGATGTTAAGGGTGGTTAGCTCACGGGCATACCTGACCACCAATGGGGTGACCGTAGGTATGGAGCATTGATTTTACATGTTGGTAATGACCAGGTCTAGGATATTTGAGCCCCTGGTGGGACTATGGGTTACTTGATCCAGGACATTGGGAATTATGACTTCCAAGAACCATTGGGCACATGTGTTGGTACATGAGTAGTTTTCCCAGTTAATGACAGGGTAGTGTAAGTCACCCAGTATTAGGGTGTTTGCTTGTATCATAATATTTCACAGTATGTTTCAAAAGCTGTAGTGGGTATCATGGGGGTTCTGTAGCAAGCTATACAATTTGGAATGCAGTCTAATCTATTGTTATTTGCACTGGGGGTATTTCAGACACATTCTGTTGGGCAAGTAGCCTGGTGGTGTGAATATCCTTGGTGAATATGGACACTCCTCCACCTTTATCGTTTTGGTCCTGGTTTGGTGAGAGCTGTACCTGGTATTGCAGGGGTGCTCTCTGGAGGCTTGGATCAGGTCTCCGTTACTGCACAGTTATCAATGTTCTCCATTTTTAGGTGTGTGTAGTGACCATGAATGGCCCAAAAAATGGGCCCTATACACACACTCACACACACACACACACACACACACACACAAAGTTTCACAGTTGCCATATCTGGGTATAGAGCTCCTACCTAACTAGTATATCACACTACGGCATTACGCCATTATAGGATCTGCCATGGAGATTACTGGGTTACTTCTTCCCCAAAGGTGTATTTCAAAGTGAATGACATCAGCTACCCTGCCAAAGTAGGGCATTTGAAATTGTAGTGAGTGTGTGTGGCCTAAAAAGCATTGATCACTACACAGACAAACACACAAACTTTTACACTTGCCATGTCTGGGAATAGAACTCCTACCTAACCAGTTTATCACACTACAGCATTATGCATTTATAGGATGTGCCATGGAGATTACTAGGCTATTAGTTCCCCAAGGGTATATTTCAAGATGAAGACATCAGCAGGCTTGCCATAGTAGGGCTATTGGGAGTGCAGTGTGTGTGTGCATGGGAAATAACCTATTCATCTAGAGGCAGACACACAACACTCAGGCACACACAGGTTTATATTCCACAGGTATGTGTATACAACTGCTGGATGACTACTGACTTGTACAGTCATGTTACACAGTTAGCACAAGCACCACAGACACTATAGTGCTGAGGGATACCAGAGGCAAATGTCTTCAGTGATTGACATTTGCACATCATGTGGTTTTAGCCAATTGGATGTGTGCTGGGTGGGACAGGCCTCATGATGAGAGGCTCTTTGTCACTGTTACTCTCTTCCACACATCTATGTATGTGTATTTTTGGCTTATTATAGTGTGTTGTCCTTGGATATATGTGTGTATTCCTATCCAATGTATGTGCAAAGCATGACTGATGCGTACTGAGGAGTGATTGCACTAACATCTGCGACTGTCAGTTATGTATGGTCCACTGGTGTTGCCAGACATGGGCTTCATTTCTCTAAGTGTGTGAGCATGCCCAGTATGAATTTTCAGTATTTTGTTGTCTGACATGGCCATCATAAAGTGTGGGAGCATGCCCAGTATGATCTTCTGTATTGAATGTGTGAATCCATTCCAGGTAGATTATACTCCAGTGCAGACTTTTGTGTTTTATACCTACAGCTAGCAAACTGTTTCTGTGGGATACCTGTAGATTGGTTAACAACACGGGGTTGAGATGTGCAAAGGATAGTGGGTTACTGTAGGTAATTGTGTCTGTGCTGCTTCTGCTACATGGTTTTGGTGTTAGCAGAGATATTCAGACATATGTACTGTTTTACAGTGTGATGTTTTATGTCATCAAGCACTGTCAAGTATACATATTTGCTTGCAGTGATGTTCTGAGGAACACAGGGTGAATTCAGCTGTGTCCAGTATCATGGTCAGTAGCCTACATATTCTTGCACAATCATGCCATTCTGGAGGGGAACCTTGGTACAGTGGTGGCTGAGGATCCTATGCTTGTACATCCATCAACATGACATTATGGGCATATCCGCCCATGGCCATACCTCACAGCTGTACAGATTCACACAGGTTACCCAGAGGCAGGGGTCATAATTCTGGATATTACCCCTTCGCATTATGGTTTACAAGCAGGTTTGTAGCCACCCATTCTTGTGTTTGCAGCCAGGGATAGTATGTACACACTGCTCGGTTTCAGACTTCACACACTCCATGCCACCCATGCTCCTACTCCCCCCTCTATTACTCTATACTCTTCCATATATTATACAAACATTATCTGATATGTTCCCTATAGTTATCACCTCATCCCAGCAGTAATTTGGTGTTGGTCTACAGTTCATGCAGTAGGGCATAGGTTCATAGGTTCATAGGTAGGTACTAGGCTATTGGCCCAAGGGCCTACGTAAGCCTAGCCAGCAAGGTTCCATAGCTTACGCTATCCAATAAAGTTATTTTCCTGTGCCACTGTCCAGCAGAGACACAGAAGTTATCCCTGGGGTGTATTTCCAATTCCCATCCACTCATCAAGATTTTTCTTGAAGAGTGCTAATGAAGAACTTTGCTTGACATAGATGGGCAGCTTGTTCCGGAGTATAGGAAGTCTCTGGGACAGGAATCTATCCCTCCAGCATGTCCTGTTTATTGTGTTGACAAGGTTTAGAGTGTGTAGCTCGGAGGGACTGGGATTTCTTTAGATGTAGCATGTCCAGCAGATCTGGGTTTGACATAGCTTTATATGTTAGGCAGAGATCACTTTGGAGTAGGCGATATGCTACGGAGTAAAGCTGGAGTGTTTTGAGGTGGTCAGTGTAGGGCATTTGTTTGAGGCCAGTAATCCCCTTTGTGAGGTACTTCTGTGGCCTTTCCAGCTGCTGCAGATGTCTTGTGAGGTACATTCCAAAAGGGGCATTGTACTCTATAATGGGTCTAATGAGTGACAAGTAGAGGGAAACAATAACCTCTTTTTTCCTGGATGAGAAACATTTTATCGTGAGGTGTGCCATGTAGAAGGACTTCCTGACTACTGTGGCAATGTGACTATCAAAGGAGAGACTACCTGGGTCCCAAGGTCTTTTATCACGCATTCTGTGTTAAGTAGATTGCTGCCTATGTGGTAGTTCATGGGTACAGAGTTTTTACCCAAGGGGATGATACTGCACTTTTTGGCACTGAGCTTGAAGCCATGGCTCTGACACCAGGCATCTGTCTCAGTGAGGCCCTTCTGTAGGATGTCCACATCATTTGGAGACTTGACTATGGCTCCTAGTTTGCAGTCATCTGCGAACTTCATTAATCAGTGGCCCTCTGTGTTAGCCTGTACTTCAGAGAAGTAGATACCAAACAGGTGAAGTCCCAGGATGGAGCGCTGTGGTACTCCACGTGTCACTGCTTTGAGGTCAGATTTGCAACTTTTACAGTGTGGGTTCTGTCAGTGAGCCAGTTGGCAACCCATCTTGTGATGTAGGGATTTATACCTAGTTTAGTGAGTTTAGTTATAATTCCAGAATGGGGGATGGTGTCGAAAGCCTTGGCAAGGTCAAGATAGGTTGTGTGAACCACTTTACCCTCATTCACGGCTTTGGTGACTGCCTCAAAGAAGTAGATTGGGTTCAGAAGTCATGATCTGCCTTTCACAAACCCGAACTGGGTGGGATCCAGAGTTTAGAGGTTACCAATGTCTTTGTTTATGAGTTCCATGATGATACGTTCCATGGCCTTGCATACCAGGCTCATCAGGCTAATAGATCAATAGTTCCTGGGATCAGTGGTGGCTCCCCCTTTGTGGAATGGGATAACTGTTGCTGTGCACCATTCAGTGGGCACAAAGCCTGATGTGAGGCTATTATTGAACACAGTGCTTAAGTGGGGAGCCAGTTTGTTCAGAAGTTCATGTAAAACACAGCCTGGGATGTTGGCCGGTCCCATAGATGATGTGTTTTTGGCTTTAGAGAGTGCAGCTTTTACTTGCATAGTTGTGATTACAGGGATTCTGCATTCTTCCTGTATACATATGGGCCCTTTAGGGGGGAGAGGGGGGTAAAATTAGTATTGAACCTATCTGCCAGGATGTTGGCAATATCAGGTGGTTCTGTAATTTTCGTGCCTTTGTGCTGTAACTCTGAGCTGATTTGGGTGTTGCTATCTAGATTCTTGAGATAGCTATAGAATGCTTTGTGGTTGTCCTTTGATTTAGAGGCAATTTTGTTTTTGTAGCTAGTGGACATCATGGACATGTTGCTGGAATTTGTCCACACGGCCTTGCATTTGGGTACTGTGGACTGTGTTATGTTGATATTTGGGAGTCCATGACATAACTTACATTGGCAGTATGAATGAGACACTGGCATTTGGCAGAGGACTGTAGGCCATATGGTAGTGATGCACATCAGCTGTAGCAGGCCGTTGCATTGTGTCACTCCTACAGTCCTGGACTGCAATACACTATATTCCCCTGGGGTGACAGGGTAGGCATGTAAGGTGTTCATGCCAATACTTTCTGTCATTATTGATCCAGTGGTGTGGATGCTGGCAGGGTGCTGCTTACAGCTAGGGACACACCTGCATGGAACACCTGTTCTACATGCTGCATTCTTTAGCTGTTGCCATACTGAGGTTGGGGTCATATTGTACTCAGTCCCAACAGCAGGGATAAGACCGGAGAGGTACCTGTGGGTGGTGGTGGGGTAAGCTGGGTGCATGTGTGCTATGGACACTACTTACATCTGACTCACATATATGCATGGGTCTTTCCACTTATGCTGGCTTGTGCAGAATAATCAGCTGTTTCTCAATACTTCATACCTATGACCTTTGTGGCCTGCCAGTGTTTGGTCAGACGACATCAGTATTCCTTACTACAAGCCCAAGTAATGTGCTGCTAACCTGTATGCACAATTTCAAGGGTGTGTCCATTTGACAGTTGCATATTATACACTGTCTGTCTGGGGTACTTCCCCCTGTGTATTGCTTGTATGTCTGGGCCCACATTCATGCCATGTCCATCTTTCAGATGGTGACACATATTATTTCCAAACATTTACTATGGCTTACTGCTGGAATCTGTTTTGTTGGGAAGCTTTGTTTTTGGTACTGCAGTTGTGAGAACTTGGCCCTGTCATTGGCAGTACTGGCCAATGGCCAGCACGATAAACCTCACCATACATACATACTGACCACTCTCATGCAATATATGACACACACCAACCTAACACACACAGCCCTGCATATTGTACACATGTTACAATCTATCCTGCTACCTTGGCCAGCTCAGGTAATCTGTGCTCCACTGTTATTATGCCTATACATACATGTTACTACATTTCTACATAGGGATTGAGGGGCACACCTGACTATTACTACATTTCTACATAGGATTGGGGGGCACACCTGACTGTTACTACATTTCTACATAGGATTGGGGGGCACACCTGACTGTTACTACATTTCTACATATGATTGGGGGGGGAGCACACCTGACTGTTACTACATTTCTACATAGGTTTGGGGGGGTACACCTCTACATTTCTACATAGGATTGGGGGGGCACACCTGACACTTGTACACATTTGCTATGACTGTACTGGTATGTCAGGTACTCCATTTCATTCTGTATTCTAACCTATCATGTTGACTAGAGGCATATCAGTGTACTATAGGTCTTAGGTTTGATTGAACTACATTTCAGTTTCTAACTTCTTTCCCTTCAGAACTAACATCCCACTGCCTGACCTGTTGTAGTCTGTCTGTGTTGGCTTTGCGGGGGGGGGGGGGGGTTACCCATAACCATCAATCAGAGGCCTTAGCACAGCCTTTGTTTGCGTTTGTCTATACCTGTCCTGCTGGCTGAGACTGTTGTTGGGTATGTGAGCCTCCCAAACTGGCAAGTGTGTGTCCTATGGACACATGTGGCCCAGCACATTTCCTGCAGTGGGTTTTGTCATCTTGTCTAGTACTGGCTACTGTGGTGATACCAGTATTTGTTACAGATCTCATGTTATCACTATAGGTGTCTATTATCTGCTGGCATCCCATTCAGCCACCCAATTTCCTTGCATGATCACATCTATATTATAGATACAAGTAACAACACATACTACTCCTTTCAGCAGTTGATAGGAAGAGTGACTTACCTTGTGGCTGTGCCAGTATTGAGATGGTGCTGCAGGGCTGACTATGTCGGATACACATAGTACACTCCCTATACATGGTTAAGCACAGTTAGTGTCATGTTTTGCATCCCATTTTACTGTATTTGTGAGTCAGAGAAAGGTGTGATTTCCTTGGTTCCTACAGTGTCAGTGTATGTGCTATGCGTTTCCTCTTTGCCACGGCCTGGGCATACTTGGCACACCTCCTTCTGCCTACTGGGGCAAGCTCAGGTTGTTCCTCCCCTGAGTCACTCTGTGCCTGTGCAAGCCTTGGCAATGGTAGGGGGCTGTGTGGCCCTGCCCCATGCTGTTCCTGCTGCAGCTGTTTCCACAGGATCATATTGTGTAGCATGGCACATACAATGACAATTTGGGTACCTGTAGCTGGTGAGTACTGCAAGGCTCCACCGGATGTGTCTAGGCACCAGACCCATGACTTTAACATCCCAAACACATGCTCTACTATGATTCTGGTCTGTGCATGTGCCTCTTTATGGAGTTCTTGTTCGTGTGTGTATTTCTGATGGGTGTCATCAGCCATGGCTCCAGTGCATAACTAACATCCCCCACTAGGTGACCGTAAGGGATGTTCCCACTGGAAAATTTCTGGTACAGCTGCGTCAGATGCCAAATGTGGGAGTCATAATAGCTTCTAGGTCAGCCAGCACACACATTCATTATAATGCCCTGGGCATCGCACACAACCTGGCAGTTGATTGAGGGGAAGCCCTTGCGGTTGATGTATACCCTATCCTGCTCACCAGGTGGTGCTTTGATGCATATGTGCGTGCAGTCTATAGCACCCACTACCTCAGGGTAATCTGCTATTTGGTGGAAGAGACCCAATATTGCTGGCCAACACCTCACGGGTGATGTGGAAATATACGTGCTCGCCAGCATGTGCTGACATAGCCTCTAGGAACTGGTGGAATACCCTGGATGCTGATGCCTGTGAGATCCCTATGATATCGCCTACTCATACCTTGGTATCAATTGGGATGGGTTCCCTTCTGTTGGTTCTGTGTGTAAGGTGTGGCCAGCACAGCTCAACAATTTGCTGTAGGAGATCCCTGTCCACCCTATAGTGCTCCACTATCTCCAGCTCATGTAGCCCCTGGTAGATTACCCTGGGTCTGTCCTCACTGTTTGTTGGTCATCAGCATTTTCATCCTCACCACCCTCAGCCTCTTCCACATGTTGATGTATGATAGCTGTTGCAGCCCCTATCATTTTGCTGCTTTTTTTAGGTAAAATTTCCCCGCTTGTGTGCACCGGTGGTGTAGAGTTTGTGGGAAAAACCAGAGGGTAAGGTGTTTGCATAGTTTATAGTTGAGTGCTGGGCTGGGCTGGGCTGCTGCCTGTTTAATTGGCTGATTCTAATACAGTTCACCTGCCAGCTTTGCTAGTTCTCCTTGATTACCTTCCTACTGCTGTTTTCCCTTTCCATTGCCTTCCTGTGTAAGCCCATGGGCACGCCGTGAAAACACAGTGCTCAGATGTGCACCGAGCTGCTATTTCATTTTTTTTTTCTTTAAAACATGGTGTGTGGCGCACACAACCCATTTAGGCAATGTAAAGAGTGCTAGGCAGCCTCAAACACACCCCCTTGCTTAGCTCTGTTAAGCTAAGGGAAAACCTGAGCCACAGGGCTCCAATAAGCTTACAGTATACCTGACACACCCCTCTATGATGTCAGCTAGCTCTTATGCTTGCACCATGGCCTTCCTGCACCGACATGGTTGGGTGCAGGCTAGCCTTGAGGGGGAATCTAGGATTCAGTATCATTCCCCTCATTTGCATAGGATTGCCTGCTAATGCCTAGTTACAAGTCCCACATTGAGCCTTCCCCCTTAGCAACCACTATTCACTGGCGATGTTGTCTTCTGCCTGCCATTGAGTATAATGGCTAAATTGTGAATATGGATAGAATGCTTATTTCAATTTTTTTTTTTAATTTTCGGCCCGATCCTGTTTGCACGCTGCTGCCCTATGCTTAAGCAGCTGAAATATTTTTGCGACTGTTTTCCATGCCATTGGCCATATATTTGGCCATTGACATGCTTTCCACATAATATACACCCTTTATTTGGAGCTGTCATAGCTCTGTTTTGTAGTTTGCAGAAATGTGCTTGGTTAGTAACCGAGCACATTTCTGCAGACTACACTAGTCCTGCATGGCCGGCTGCCAGCTTTCTGGATCACAGATTCACCTCATTTGCATGGTTTTCACCTGCAAATGGGGTAATTTGCATACAGAAGCTGTGTCCGTGCAGGAATAGTGCACATCCCAGGAGCTTATTCCTGGATCACACAGTGGCCATATTGCCTCCAGCAGCTCCTTGCTGAATCCTGGGGACAGTGTTTTTTACAAAAAGGTTTTCATTTTAAGAAATTATGTGTAATGATTTCTATAGAAAGTTTTTTATGGTATATTCTTTAATGCATAAATGCTTAATTGTTTGCTTGTTTGATTATGTAATTGTTGAACTATTAGTCATGTATATAAAGGATGTGACCTTTAGGGGAAATTAGTTCTGAAGACGTCCCTGAGAGTAATACAGGGGATGAAAGTGCTTAACAAATAAAGACCCTGGTACCTGCAAGTATTGTGTGGAGCTTATGGTGTTTCTACTGCCATCTGGGCACTATTTTTGTAATAAAAAAACTCTTATTTTATTGGAAGACCTTATGATATTGAACGGATGTATTTTAAGGCATGTTTTTTTTTTAATTGCAAGGGTCAGATTGATTTGATTTATGATTTATGATCAGTTCAACAGAAAAGAGTTGACTATAAAATAAATGAAAAGATATCCAAGATATCAGTGATCTGCCAGGTGAGCAGAATGGAAGCACTTTACATTCTGGAAGTATCAGAAGATGTGTTTCCTCCACTAGACAATCAGAAGAACCTACATCAGAATTTTATATGAAGCAGAAGAAGCAGAGGAAGAGGCATTCAAAGGTGCTCCTTCAATATGGGCAGAACATGGTAGCAGAGGACTAAGATGTAGTATGCCTATTTTTAACAAAGGTGAAATTCAGTATGAAGAAAGGGAAGGGGATTTGGTGACTGGAGACTCATTGACAAAGGGAATCTAAAGTTTAGCCAAGCCAAGGGAAAGACAAGATTTCAAACCAGTCTCTGACCTAGACTGAGAAAAACATGGGAGGATTGACCAAAGTGATCACCAACAGGGAGGGGATGAGTTCAAGTTATGGTGTATGCAGGTAACTATGATCTATCAGAAGAGACAACTGTGGAGGTGGTAAGCAAAGCCAGAAAATTAGCATGTCAGAAGATGGGTTTGGAGGTAGCATTTCCAGGAGTATTACATGTAACAGTAGCCAAACCAGATAGGAGAGAGAAGGTTATGCAGTTTAATGACTGACCAGAGCAGTGGACAAGGTAGAATGACTTAGGAATGTTAGAAGAAAGAGAAGAAATGAGAATGATGTGAGATTTGTGAAAGGGACATGTTCTATCTATGTCAAGAAGGTGAGTTGTGCCTAGTGCTTAGCTGGAAAGTTGATCTCAACGAGTGTACCTTTAAATAAAGGATAATAGACAACAGAAGAGAAGTTAGGGAGATTAGACAGTACACAAAATATTAAAAGAGAGGAAGTATATAACAATGGGGTAAACAAGATCAACTCAGACCATTGCAGAATAGCCTTACTCTACAGTATAGGAATTCTGGGTAAAAAGTGGGGCATCTGTAAGCAGTGGGGAGAATGGATATTACCAGTATCAAAGAAAATGGAGAAATTACTAAAGAGAATGAGACACAGAGGTACCTGGATACAGACTATTAAGGAATGGCAGGAACAGGAGAAAGGGGGTGGAGCAGCAATCTACATATATGAGAACATCATATATGAAGCCAGATAGAAGGAAGAACACAAAATCAAAAATGAGGCAACTGACCTTGATGAAGAGGGGGAGCAGATGGATTCACATAGTGTATCATCCAATGCAAACAAGAAGGGAGGATGAGAGACTGGAGTAGACAATAACAGAGTAAGGTAGGAGTAAGAGGATAATACTCATGAGAAATCTGCATTTGCCAGGACCAGCTTGAGAGACTCTAAGATCAAGCGAGGAGGAAGAGGAGGCAGAGTACAATGAGGGTACGAAAAGACAAAAAATGTAATGAGGCAACACAAACTAAATTTGAAAGTGAGCTTGTAGAAGAGAGGAAGAAGGGAACCAAGTGCATTTTAGGTACCTAGCAGAAAAAGGGGAGGGCAGAACTGGTTAGACCAAGCAAAAATGGATGGGAAATCACATAAGGTTAGGCAAAAGCAGATGTACCAAATAAATATCATGTTTCATCTTCAAAAACGAAAGCAAGATAGACGTACCAAACTGAAAGCAGAATGAAAAAAAGAGTGAAGAGACGCCAAGATAGAAGGAGAAGAGATTCAGAGGGAACTGGCTACTCCTAGGAAGGATAAAGTACAAGGACTCCATGGACTGCCTCCAACGTCTTCAGAAATATAGTCAGTCAATTGGTAGAACCTTGACAGAGATAATCAGCAAATTACTTACTAGAATAAGAATGCAAGATGGTTTAAAGACAGACTGTGGTACTGTTGCACTGTTGTACAAGTGTAGAGCAGAAAGAAATGGGAAACTATAGGACTATAGGCTTAATAACAGTAGTAGGGAACATCATGGAAAAAACATGAGTTGAAGCCTGATAATGCTTTGAGGTGACAACAATATCCAACACAGTATACAATATAGGTTCACGGACAGAAAAAGTAGTCAGTCAGACTTGATCCAGTTTTATGACTATGTTACTGGCAGACTAACAACAAAGCACCAATACATTTTGCTGGACTTCAGAAAAAACTTTGTCTCAGTCATATTTGGGAAACTAAAAAGAAAAATACAGATGATGGGGCTAGGATCAAGACTGAAGAATGGGATAGGTACATGGTTGCATGGCAGGACTCCGAAGGTAATGTTGAGATGAGCAATGTCCTCCGAAATTAGTAAAGTGAGTAGTGCAGTACCAGAGGAGACTGTGCTGGGTCTGTTAATATTCATTATGCTTGTCTGACATATTTGATGGTTCATAGAGCAAATCATCTTCTTTTGTCATTACATGACAGTTGATTCCCATGTGGAGGATGTGGGAAGAGTCTGGCAAATAATTTTTAAAGGCTGAATTTATGTGGATGAAGTTCAGTGCTATTCTTAAGCCAGAATAAGCTTAAATGATGATCTCAGCCAAGAGGAACAAGAAAAGAATCTGGGACTGTTGAGCTTACCTGGACTAGATTGGACCACCAGGAGCAGAATGAGAGGGAAGTAGCTGCAGGATGCATCCTCAGGTGACAGATTCCTGAAGCAAAAAGATAAAAAATGTCTTTTTATGTAACCTTGGTCAGACCACATCTTCAGTGTGGTGCCCAGAATCTGAGGCCATGAAGATAAGGGCACCAGGCTGCTGAAAAGGATCCAGAAAGATCGATGCAATGGAGGAGAAGTAAAATGACTGGAAGAGTTGGAGTTGTTCTCATTTGATACCAGAAGAGCTAGAAGAGACATGATCATTTTGTGAAGATGTGAAGACATCATTCTGAATAGAAATTCAGAGAAGGGAAAGGAGGGGATTGACAGTAGATTGTAGGGAGTAAGTACCCCCTGCATCTCAGAAAGTACCATTTCACATATACGGTTATGGACCCATGGGATAAGCTACTGAAAGGGGTAGGAGTGAGGGAATCCAGAGCTGAGAAAGGGGTAAGGGGAAAAGTAGGGTTGTAGGAGAAGTAGAATGTTAAGGCATATTGTCTCATTCTGAAATAAAGCAAACATAATTTAATGTAATTAAACAACACCTGCCTTAGATTCAGAAAACAAGGCAGAGAATTGATTTGAAACCATCATATGTAGCTCATGACTTCTTCAAGAATTAGGGTTAAAGCCAAAAATAATGAAGGGACTAAAAACCAAAATCAGGAATATGTTTGAAATATTTTCTAATTTGCTTAAAAGTGATAGAACAACAGGTTTTGCATTGACACACATTTACTCAACAATGTGAGGTATGAAACCTTAATTTCTAGCATTGCTCACTAACTGACTGTAATCTTCAATGATTTAGCAGAAAATTCAAAATTTTGTGATGGAAAGAACAACACAAATTTAACAATTAATGTAGCCCTTACTCTAACCCTATTAAACAAATGTTCACATACACACACACACACACACACACACACACACACACACACACACACACAAAAACCTTCAGTAGCATAGTGTTAAACAAAGTAACGTTCAGCAAACTCACTAATGCACAAAAATGTCACAAAATCTACTTTTTACATAACCCTTAGTCTAACCCTAATCTGCAAACAAGAGCATACATATCACACAATCTATCCCTACCGTCATCTAAGCTATAACCCACAAAAACATGCAGATAATTGCAACCCAGTCACATTTACCCTAATCAAAAATATTCAGACTTCCTCCATTCAAATGAAAGTGCACTCGAAGGTTACATGGTTTGCTACACTTATCCAGTGAAATATGCAAACAAATATAAGTTTTACATACTATCCAACAATGATATGTATATCTGTATCTATACCTATACCTATACCTGCATGTTTATGTGTTTATGGCTGTATCTATATCTATATAAAATCTATCTTTCTATTTCTACATATATATATATATATATATATATATATATATATATTTGTATATATATATATATATATATATATATATATATATAATATATATATATGAAACACGCACACAAACTCACCCACACACACACACACACACACACACACACACACACACACACACACACACACACACACACACACACACACACACACACACACTCACATGTGCACCTTATGCTAAACTGTAATGACCAAAATAACATTTGCCAGTTGCTCTAACTGGTTGATATCTCCTTCTACACATGAAGGCTAATATCCTTGTCTTAAAATGTTGCTACACATCGATGATTGTCTAAACCTTGTTAAGTATTTCATACATACTGTAGCTTTACTTTTGTATGTGTCATTCTAATTTTAATAAAGTCTTTCAAGTAAAACAAATATCATACTGAAATGGAATTCTTTCCTTTTTTCTAATGCCCAGTGACCCTAAGCCACCTTTGCTCACAGCCAAACTTCACCTGGAGTTTTTCATAAGCCTCTCAGTTTTTGGGATGGATGTAGTTAATTATGAAGCATTAACTGAGAAAAATATAAAAAAAAATCTATATATTTGGTGCAATTTTCTTTTTTCATGTATTGGTGTCTTACTTACCGTAAAAAATAATTGCTACAACACGTCTTTCATTCACTCAACATTATCTCCCCCTCCAGTAGACTGCTACCTAAATTTTTTACAAAGCTTTCCTCCAAATTTCTTGAGAAAGGTTAGCAACAGTATGCTTTTTAAGGATAAAGACAGTCAGTCTAAAGCTACATTATGGAAAAGAAAAAAAAAAAAACTTTACAACTATACTCTATTACTCTCTCAAGTAATTGACAGAAACAGATTTTGACGGGAGATAAGAGATTATGTGTTCTATAACTTACTGTAAAAGCTGCATGGCATTATATAACAACTTAAGTACCCACTCATCCTTAGTCCTATTAAGGATGGACTTAGTCTCATGCATTCTTGAACAAGATTGGCATTTTCACTGCAATGTTTATTAAGGAAGGCTGTACCAGTCCTCATTGTCTGCCCATTTGTTGCATTCATACTTTGTGCATCCTATGGCCCACCCTCCTTATAGCTTTAACTTGTATGATGTTTGTATTGTCCATCTTACCACTTTTGAAATAGAACAGCCTCTACGATTATTCATATTTCCATAAGATGCTTAAAGATTATTATTATTGTGTCTTCTGGTTTGGCAGTAGCTAATTGTAGCTCAGTAGTTTGTGTTCCATCACATGTGAGGCTTTCAAACAAGTACTGCTTTTAGCTCTTAAGTTAGATGTAGTTATTTTATACTCCCTTTTCACTATTCACTAATGACAGATAAGGGTGCTAGAACCACTAAATTATCATTACTGACCAAAAAAGAGCTAAGTTGACAAATGTGTAGCTTAAATGGCTAAAGCTTTGCTACTGACTCAGCTGATATAAATTAATTTAGCAAACTGGGTGGCAGAGAAGTTTTAATAGCTAGAGAGGAGAATAAAGCAATGAACATCAAGCCACTCTTGGTTAGGGGGAAGTGTAACGATCGCCCTTGTCAAAACAGCTCATACTATTGCAAAAGTTAGTAAGGAAACATGTAAACATGCATCTGTGCAATGATACATACACTAATGGGGGAGCCACAGGTACAGGGGGAAGAATAAGAGCTCAATAAGAAAAATACAAACCCTGCCATGAATAACAGCACTGCTGTCATTGTCAAAGTCTTGTTGTTGCAGGAAATAAATAGGTGTGTGGTATGCCATTCCCTCTTCGCAGGAGGAGGGAACAAATTAATCACATTGGACAGTCGGGGGGAGAAACAGATGGCTGGAGTAGACCTAGGGAAATCTGACCGAAAAAACAAAAGTAAAAAAAAAATAGCCCATCCTGAGTATAAGGCGACATCCACTTTTCTCTACAGCAAACATATTCACTTGATCCAAAAAATGTCTGGAGACGCTATTTGCTGATGTTTATTATTCATCTTCTATGTTAGTATGTGTAATGGCAGAAATATAAAACTCAGCATTCAGGCATTGGATTTAGCAAGCTTAGTGTTTCAAAAAACAGCATGTCATGGAATGGATCCCAGATCATTGTGAAGTTTATATGCCACACCATGAATGCAAATGCCTCTTCATAGAACAAATGGTGAATGACCTAGTGCTTGCTAATTGCAGTATTTAATTGACAAAATGACATGGAAAACAAAGTTAAAAGGAAAATAAATCGTCAGTTTATAGAGATAATGGGAGGGAGAGGTGTCTCTAATATTGTTTGGTTTACTAATGCATTATTGCAAGTCGTTAACACGAATATCATTTCTTTCCCTTAAACAGAATCACAGTAAACCTGCATCTGTTGTACTTCCCAGTATCTCTTTTTAATATCTGTCTCATATCAGGGAAAAGAATACATGGATATATAATAATGAAGACTATACTTTCCTTTGTAAAATAGCAGACAGTACATGTGAGTAATTAAATGTTATGATTGATCATAAACATAACATCTGTACATTTATATTCTCTTAAAATCATAACAACCCTTCTGACTAGTAGGCACTCATTAATTTCTCATGCAGAGCCCATCTGGTTTAAATCTATGAGTGATGCTATGGACTGGTACAGGAGCATCTGTGCAAAATGACCCACTCCATGTTAGTTTTAGCACTTTGCTGCGAGCTACCTCTTGACTAGGACTTTAATAACAGAACATTTAATAATACAACATATCCCAGTTTTAAAATCAGTTACAGAAACATTATAAATATCGCCTGAGTATACTTGCACTTGGTCTGTTTGTACTTACACTAATGTTCATACTTTTATTTATTTTTTTTATTGGAGCAGGATATAAACACTTTTAAATGGTCTTTTAGTGCTATCTTTATCACTACCTGTCTTAAAACCTGAAAGTAACACTGATGCCTTTTTAGAGATTTCCATACGTGTTATGCTTCTTGGCCGGAGAATGCTAACTGGAGTATGGATTTTTTTTTTTTTTGTTTGTTTTTCATTGCATTCATTTGCTAAATAGGTAAACTCATTAGACACAAGGCTCTTTTCAGTGATAATCTGAGAAAACTGCCTTGTTATGTTACTAGCACTGAGTGACTTGGAGCACAAGTGGAGGATGAGGGACTGAATCGCAGACTTCAAGATGGAGCTCATTAGCAGCTTGTAGCCCTTATTTCCTACATTATATGCCCAGAGACATTCTTTTATTTTTGAAATGCAGTTATGAGACAGTATTTTAATGGTTATGCTTATAACTTTGTTAGGTAGAAAGTACACTAAAGAACTACATCAGTTGTTGGCTTTTTGATGATGGTTAAGTATAGTGTATGTGTGTCTGTGTATAATAAAGAGAAACAGTGCAGCCTGAAAGGAGAGGTGAGATATTTCCTGCAAATGTCCCATTGATGAGTGCCTCCTACATATTAGAAAAAAATGTGAAGGATTCACTGGTGTGACTTAAATGTCTAGAATGCAGTATGATTAATTTCTTCTGGGTCATGTCACTAAACAGTATTAGCATTCCTACCTTTACACTGTAGTCTAACTGTGCTGGACTAAGTCTATCAGTGTATACAGTGTTAGTCTGATATATTATGAATATAGTAGTGATCCACCAACATATGACATTCTCTCACATGTTAGAGTCTTATAACCTCTTTAGATCCATCCTACGATATAGAGCATTGATTAATTTCAACATACTGACACATGTTTATCAGCAAAGTGCTATTTTTACCAGGATACCAGGAAGCCACAGAATCCCATGTATTTGTTGTCCTGCTTTAGCACTCAAAGGGGAACATATTTCTTCAGAGACTGAGTTTCTACCAGAGCATGGTTCCTGATTTTGGCGACAGTCTTACTGATTTTGTGTGTGTGTGTGTGTGTGTGTGTGTGTGTGTGTGTGTGTGTGTGTGTGTGTGTGTGTGTGTGTGTGTGTGTGTGTGTGTGTGTGTGTGCGCGTGTGTGCGTGTGTGCGCGTGTGTGCGCGTGTGTGTGCGTGTGTGTGCGTGTGTGTGTGTGTGTGTGTGTTTTTAAGCAGTGATTTGATGTATGGTACAGGGGTTGGGTATTATATGACAGCGTGTTGGTATGACTTGATCAGAGCATACATGTATAGGATCATACGAAGTTACTAGGCTATTGGCCCAAGAGCCCTTACAAGCTTAGCCAAATTTTACCCTTGTTATCATGCTCAGCACCTATATATGTATGTATGTCATATATACGTTTTGTAGCTTTGATATGGGCTCATCTGAAATCCAGAGTGATATGGCAACTTTTTTTTGTGGAAATTTGGAATTATCCATGAGTAGGCCCTAGTAGATAATAAATGCTTGCAATGTAGTTTCCTATTTTGAACTTGACAATTTTTTTTCTAGAAATGTTTTTTCTTCACATTGTTAGACAAAAGTTATTAGCACTATAGCTAAATAAACAATTTGAACAACATTAACAAAGCTTATTCTTAAATTTTTAAAGTGGCACAATTCTCTTGTCTATGCTGCTGCATTCTTAACTAGTCTCCTCTCAGCTTTTAATCTTGTGATTATGGGTAGACAGACACATAGTCTTCAGCTAGGTTTAGGTAGTTAACTTCTTCATAACCAGTCCCAATTTCATTTGGCACATTACATTGCCAAACCTTTACAGATGAACTTTTCTGAAGAATGATGCAAGCAGACTTACAAGAGTTCCAAGATATAATTAACAAAATCATGCACTGGTAGAGGGAGTTGGTTTTCTTAAATCCGTATCCAATTTTTGTGCTTTACTGCATTTTAAAACAATCACATATGAGTACAATGGATTAGCTAGTGAATTTCCAGTTTGTGACCCATTCTTGCTCGGACCAGTTGGACTTGTTGAAGTATGACAGTACTACAGATTGTGAGTAGTGTTATTATTTTGACTATAAACACGATGCCAAATGTGGACACTGTTCTTATGAAACACAGATGTTACGCCCAAGGTTAAACAGTGGCAGCACACCTTGAAAATCTTGACTACTAACAGAAGACATTTTAGAAGGACAGTTCTGAAACTGCTTGCTAACATTGACTGCTATTTTTATACTATATGGATGATTATAATTCACAGGTTCATATCAAATCTCCATCTTACTGGCCCACAAGAACCTTGACTGCATTTATCCTGTGTTGAGATTTGTATATGTCCATGCACTTGTCTACTGCATTCATAAAGATGGATAATGGTTAATACTTTGTGAGATGAAGATTATGTTTATTCCAAATGTGAGGGAGATACCAAGTAATGAATTGGCCATGACTGCTACTTTTTTAACAGGATGTAAAGGATGATTGTGTTGGATATGTATTGGCCATCCCCACATTTATTATAGATGTAATATTTTAGAGAAGAAGCTTCTGGATAATAATGAGATATGTCACTTTTTTCTTTCTTTCAGGAGAAAACAGGAAACCAAGAATGAGCTCTATTCCTAAGGCTTCTCATGATAACTCTGCTGACTAAGCCCATCATTATACCCTTTCAAGATGAATAAGATGGTTTATTAAAGCCTTCAGATGTGGTATTACTTAAACCAATGAGACATAAGTCGGAATGCTATACTCTTTAGGTTGAATAAAAATAATGTGTGCTGCAGCCACAATAAAAGGCCGCCCTTACTACAGAATACACCAAGGTCGCAATATCATTCGCGTCAATTTATTTTCCTTGATACAATAGGCTGGTGGAATAATTGTGATGCATTTGATAAGACTAAAAGTAGTCAAACCATTGATTTTACACTGGGGGGGGGGGGTTGCACCCATTCCCTCTACTATGCTTACAGATTTATGGAGACGAGTAACATTGTACCAAATTTTCAGTCATCAGCAGTCCTGATCACCCAAATGCTGTTGGTGACACTCTGAACATTCCAGTAAAACATACAGTAAATACGGCTAAATGCTGTCCTCTATGGCATTCTGTTAGTGACTTCTACTGTAGCATGCAGTTTAAGACCTACTGTTATAATTTGGGTTTTCCAGAGACACATTTGCTTATTCAGTAGATTTCCTAAGTGTTTACTGTGAGCCGTTTGCTTTTATGATCCATAAGTATGATACTAGGGACTGATTTAGAGAGATCCTTATAGCTAGGTTGCTTGCAGTGATAGTCATCTAGTACAGCTATGACTCTCTTAAAGAAGGTAATCAGAATTAATGGGAATGGTCTACCCTTAATAAATGAATACTGACACATATCTAAGGCATATAAATTACCAGTATACTTCTGAATTAGTTGTGTTAGTAGTCTGTCCATAATGCTCCAGATAATGCCTGATATGTTGAAGGGTCTCTAATTTTTTTGTTTCAGCGGTGGATTCACCACTCTGAATACAAACTACTGTGGCCTGTTGCCATATTTTATGGAAAGCACCTGTAGTTAATTTGCTTTGTAAGATTTGAACTGGTTCTAAGGTGCTTTATTTATTATTCACAAGAAAGCCATCATGAATATTATGCAGGCCCTTGCATGGAATTAGTGTTTGTAACCTTGGACAGGGCTGTCAAGTTTGTTCTTGAATTATATATGAAGTTTGCAGTCTGGATGCAGTAGCTGGGTTACTGGGTATACTAAATTGTTAAAATATGAACTAAATGTACTTGCGAGGGAGATGATAATATGTTGGGAATCTCAGGGTACTGTCCCATTGCCCTCAAGGCCACTGCACTACAGCCCTGGGAATTACCCTTAATTTTCCTTCTATAGCTGTAAAAACCCTTTTGATGATCTCCTTCATTCTTTAGACTGAAGTGTAGCTTACAGAGCATCTTAATTCACTAGAATTTTAAAGCTCTTTTTAGACATATAATAACAGGATTTGTAAGTGGCCATGAGAATTGTTTTATAGTGAAGTCATCTACTTTTGCTCTGTAATTTGTTTGTTTTATTGTTTTTCTATTGTGATCTGTTTTTTAATGCCCTACAGATCTCCATAAAATAGAGATTTCATAATTAGCAATACAACTTTCAAAGACAGTGCAAAGTAGTTCAAACCATCTATAACAATAATAAGCAACAAAAGCACCCTACCCATTATATAATTGCAATATTGGGTGGATTGTTAAGGTGTGAGCTGTGTTTGTCCTTGTGACCATATTCAGGCAAGCATTAGTATCAAAGTAAAATGCATCATTTAACCATATAGTATTGCTATAGCACACTTTCCACCAAATGGTACACATTAATTAATAAATCATCTTTTAACTTAAAATTCATTACCAATTTACCAGTTTAACAAAGAATAAATTACACATTCAAACACTGGCCGTGAAGTGAGGTCATACACAGCATATTAGGTAAGATTTTGGAGAATTTCATGATCTAAATTTGCAGAAGATGGAGCGCTTGCAAATACTTACTGTATAATATGCATACTAGTACAGATACTCTTTGATGCACAAAATTATATATAAATGTGTACAGAATGACCATAACCCTGTGCATGTGTTTGTGGGGGGGATGTAATAAAGAAGTAAAAAAAAAACACCCTCTCCCCTAAAACCCTAAGTACCCACTATTCTGAGCAAGATCATTGCTGGAGCCTTCCTCTGTCCTGACAGTGCTCTTCAAACTATCTGGAGATATACAGAGCAGAGTATATTTTTCTGGCACTTCAGAGTTGTGTACTGGTAATTGTTGTTTGACTAATTTTATATCATTGCTGGATGACTTCAGAGTTGTGCACTGTTATTTTTGCTTCACTGTATAGTTTTTCACATCTTTGATGAAGGTGTTCCCCCCTCCCCCATTTCTCTGTGTCTTAAGTTGGTATAACTGATTTTACATACTGTGTGTTATCTGACTATCTCAAGGATTACTTGCATAATATTAGACCATCTTAGTAAAAGTCTGCATATCATTGCTGGAACCTTCCTGTGTCCTGACAGAGTGCTCTTCAAACTATCTGGAGATATACAGAGCTGAGTATATTTTTCTGGCACTTCAGAGTTGTGTACTGGTAATTGTTTGACTAATTTTATATCATTGCTAGCTGACTTCAGAGTTTTGCTTCACTGTATAGTTTTTCAGATCTCTGCTGAAGGTGTTGGTTTTCCCATAGCCACCCTTCCTATTCCTGTGTTGTTGTTTAAATTTGGAGGCTTTTGAAGTTGCCCGCCCCCACTGTAAATTTGATCTGGGACACTCCCCCCAGTCCCATCTCTTTACCTCACATAACCTAATAGACTCCTTCTGCACTTGTTTTTAGACATTTTTAATTTAATTGCATTTTTTAAACTGTTTGGTCTAACATTGCTACATACTCAAGTGTGCTAGCTTGCACTGCATTTGAATTGTTTTTATTGCTGTTTTAGCTACTTTTCTCTTGTACTCACTTTCCTCACTTATCTAGAGGAAATAGTTTTTTATTCAGGCATTTCCAAGGGTCAGCTCCCAGTGCTCTCTCCTGTCTATCTGATGAATCTGGGCATCTTGGGGCAATGTAGAAATTGCCTCATGTACACAGACAACCCTCTCCTCCTACCACCCAACACTACAACCTGTGAGAGATGCACTTATCTAGCCAAACTGGAGGTAAAGCTCTCTCCAATCAAGACTGAACTTGACAGTCAAGAGGAGAAGGTAAACACTTGCTCACACCACACTCATCACATAGTCTCACTAAATCTACACACCAAAATCCACACATAGAAACACAAAAACATTCACAGAGGCTCTCAATAATAATCTGCTCAAGCAACAGAGAACTCCAAAGCAGAAATGCAAGCAAACTCCACCCCCCAACACAAACCAAATGGGACATAGCCTGCAGACTCAGTGTGCCACTCAACCACAGCCAATAAGGCAAAACAATGTACCCAACACACTAGTCATAGGTGACTCTATAGTCAGGCACACTGATGTCCCACTCACTAGGCTAAACAAGGAGAAGGTTACTGTCAGCTGCCTGTCGGGTGCCAGGATCTGCCACATAACCCATGCACTTAGGTCACTCCACAACAAGTACAAATATGACTCTGTCATTGTCCATGTTGGTGTGAACGACCTGAGACTTACCTCCCTGGGCTACATGAAAAGAGACATGGAATAGATCTCCGATCTTGTAGCCTAGGCAGGTATGACCCTAGCCCTGAGTAGCATTCTGTCATCACCCAGAATGATGGCGCAGTCATCATCATCATCTTCTTTCGGCTGTTTCCGTTAGGGGTCGCCACAGCGGATCACCTGCTTCCATTTCTTCCTGTCCTCTGCATCTTGCTCTGTCACACCAACCACCTGCATGTCTTCCCTCACCACATCTATAAACCTTATCTTAGGCCTTCCTCTTTTCCTGTTACCTGGTAGCTTCATCCTTAGCATCTTTTTCCCAATATACTCAGCATTCCTCCTCAGCACATGTCCAAACCAATGTAATCTTGCCTCTCTGGCTTTGTCTCCAAACCTTCCAACCTGGGCTGACCCTCTAATATACTTATTCCTAATCCTGTCCACCCTCGTCACACCCAGTGGAAATCTTAACATCTTTAACTCTGCTGCATCCAGCTCAAACTCCTGCCTTTATGTCAATGCCACTGTCTCCAACCCATATAACATAGCCAGTCTCACTACCCTCTTGTAGACCTTCCCGTTCACTCTTACAGGTACTCATCTGTCACAAATCGCTCCTGACACTCTTCTCCACCCACTCCATCCTGCCTGTACTCTCTTCTTCACCTCTCTTCCATACTCACCGTTACTCTGAACTATTGATCCCAAGTATTTAAACTCATCCACCTTCGCCACCTCTACTCCTTGCATCCTCACCATTGCTCTATCCTCCCTCTCTTTCACACACATATATTCTGTCTTAGTCCAGCTGACCTTCATTCCTCTTCTCTCTAGAGCATATCTCCATTTCTCCAGGGTCTCCTCCATCTGTTCCCTACTCTCACTACAGATCACAATGTCATCTGCAAACATCATAATCCACGGGGACTCCTGCCTTATCTCGTCTGTCAACCTGCCCATCACCATTGCAAATAAGAAAGGGCTCAGAGCTGATCTTTGATGTAATCCCACCTCCACCTTAAAAACATCCATCACTCCCACAGCAGACCTCACCGCTGTCACACTACCCTTGTACATATCCTGTACCACTCTTACATACTTCTCTGACACTCCTGACTTCCTCATACAATACCACAATGCCTCTATAGGCACCCTGTCATATGTTTTCTCTAAGTCTACAAAAACACAATGCAACTCCTTCTGACATTCTCTGTACTTCTCTATCAACACTCTCAGAGCAAACATCACATCTGTAGTGCTCTTTCCCGGCATGAAACCATACTGCTGATCACTAATACTCACCTCCTGTCTTAACCTAGCTTCCACTACTCTTTCCGATAACTTCGTGCTGTGACTGATCAATTTAATCCCTCTGTAGTTACTACAGCTCTGCACATCACCCTTATTCTTAAAAATCGATACCAAAACACATTTTCTCCATTCCTCAGGCATCCCCTCACTTTCCAAGATTTCATTAAACAATCTGTTTAAAAACTCCACTGCCATTTCACCTAAACACCTCCATGCTTCCATAGGTATGTCATCTGGGCCAACAGCCTTTCCATTCTTCATCCTCTTCATAGCTATCCTTACTTCCTCCTTGCTAATCCATTGTACTTCATGATTCACTATCCCTACATCATCCAACCTTTTCTCCCTCTCATTCTCTTCATTCATCAACCCCTCATAGTACTCCTTCCATCTCCTCAACACACTCTCCTCACTTGTAAGTATGTTTCCCTCATTATCCTTTATCACCTTTACCTGCTACACATCTTTCCTAGCTCCGTCCCCCTGTCTAGCCAATCGGTACAGGTCCTTTTCTCACTCCTTAGTGTCCAACCTTTCATACAACTCTTCATATGCCTTATCCTTAGCCTTTGCCACCTCTCTCTTTGACATGCACCTCATCACCTTATACTCCTGTCTACTTTCTTCATCTCTCTGAAAATCCCACTTCTTCTTTGCCAACTTCTTTCTCTGTATACTCTCCTGTACTTCCTTATTCCACCACCATGTCTCCTTGTCATCCTTCCTCCGTCCAGATGTTATACCAAGCACCTTTCTAGCCGTCTCCCTTATTAGCTCTGCTGTAGTTACCCAGCTATTTGGTAACTCTTCACTGCCACACAGTGCCTGTCTTAACTCATCCCTGAACTCCACCTCACAATTACCCTTTTTCAATTTCCACCATTTGATCCTGGGTGCTGCCCTCACACTCCTTCTCTTCTTGATCACCAACGTCATCCTACAAATCACCATCCTATGCTGCCTAACTACACTTTCCCCAGTCACCACTTTGCAGTCTCCATTCTCCTTCATACTGGCCCTCTTACTTAAGGTATAATCCACCTGTGTGCATCTTCCTCCACTCTTGTATGTCACCCTATGCTCCTCCCTCTTGTTAAAATACGTATTCACCATAGCCATGTCCATCTTTTTCGCAAAGTCCACTACCATCTGACCTTCTGTGTTCCTTTGTTTAACACCATACCTACCCATCACTTCCTCATCCCCTCTGTTCCCTTCACCAACATATCCATTGAAATCTGCTCCAATCACCACTCTCTCACCCTTGGGAACAGTCATCACCACTTCATCCAATTCACTCAAAAATTTTTCTTTCTCATCCATTGCACACCCAACTTGTGGAGCATATGCACTAACAACATTCATCATTACACCATCAGTTTCCAGCTTCACAAACATCACTCTATCCGACACTCTTTTCACCTCCAAAACACTCTTAGAATACTGTTCCTTCAGAATAACTCCTATGTCATTTCTCCTGCCATCCACACCATGGTAAAACAATTTGAACCCACCTCTGATACACCTAGCCTTACCCCCTTCCATCTGGTCTCTTGCACACACAATATACCAACCTTCCTTCTGTCCATCATATCAGCTAGCTCTCTCCCTATACCAGTCATACTGCTAACATTCAAAGTACCGACCCTGACTACCACAGTCCTAGCCTTTCTCATCTCTTCCTGCCTTTGACCATGCCTTCCACCTCTTCTCCTCCTTCAGCCAACAGTAGCCCAATTTCCGCCAGCACCCTGTTGGCAGTTGTTGTTAACCCGGGCCTCAACCAATCCGGTATGGAAATATTTACTGGTGTCCACATGAAATTATTTGGCAAAGTTTTATGCCGGATGCCCTTCCTGATGCAACCCTCCCCATTTATCCGGGCTTGGGACCGGCACAAAGAAATTCACTGATGACTTCAACAATTGGCTAAGCTTCTGGTGCCATTCTAAAGGGATCCAGTATCTGTCTGCCTGTTGGTATGCATATAAAGTGGTTTAGTTACTTGAAGTATTTGTTCTCATGAAGTCTTGTGTGAAGAAAGCGAATAAAAAGATTTTACGCTAACAGTTTGTGGAGACTGTCTGAGCTACTTGGTGGAGTGTTACAGTAAAGCTATTTCTCAAAGTACAGCTATTACAAGGCATATTTCACAGATTACAGCCATTGCAGACCATATTTTGCTAGGTATGGTATTTACAAGAGTTTATAGCGCATTTGAATGTTATTACAACCTCATAGGACATCCATAATTCCAAGGCCCTATATTTTCAGTGTTATTGTGTATACTTTGTGGGCATGACAGATGTATTTCAAAAACCCAGTGCTCTTGTGTTTGATAGTAATATTGCTGAGAAATGGAGAGTGTTTGTGCAAGAGTACAACATTGTCATACAGGCTGCATTTTCTGATTAAGATCACCATACAAAGGCATTTATTCTACTTAATTTAGCTGGGTCAGAAGTCATAGAAAGGGAGCACATATTTGTGTATGCACTAGCTATCTATACCAGAGAGGGGGGAAACCATCACACTACTGTACAGGCTGAGTCAAGGGAGGGTCTATAGTGCTTAAAATGTAAATTTAGAGAAATGTGTAACCCCCAGAAAATGTTACAATGGAGAGGCACTTATTTTATACAAGGGATCAAAAGCCTGGTGAAACCTTTGCAGCATGTATAACTGTCCTGAGAAACAAAGCTAAAATGTGTAGATTTGGTGACTTAAGGGATGAACTGATAAAGGACAGACTTGTGTGTGGTATTAAAGATTTTGCTTTGTGACAGTGATTTAACTTTGAATAAGGCCACTGAGATTTGTCAGATATATGAGCTCACAGAAAAGCACACAAATATGCTTACAAATGAGAAAAGCTCTAGAAGGCACACTGATAAAGCTTATGTTGATAGTATGTAGCACGTTATAAAAAGGAACAGGCCCAAGCACATGGCAACTGTAACCCCAGCAGCACTCACTGGTAAACCCCAGAACTTTCTAGCGCATTCCAGACTTCGCACAGTCTCAGTGGAGCGTAAGAGTGAGTCAGCAAACTCAAAACATGGGCCCTCAACCTGTTTTCATTTCCAACTGTTGTAATTGTGGTGGAAGCCATGAATCTAAAAGGGAAAATGTTTAGCTTTTGGTTAACAATGCCACAAATGCAATAAATTGAATCATTTCAAAAGGTTGTGTAAATCAAAAGGCCCACAGTCTTTTATTAAAAGGAAACATTTTAAGAAACAAGTTGATCAGTTAGACAGTGGCAAGCCTACTCTTTATGTTTATGGTGTGTCAGTGCTTCATCAAGCGGTCAATGCATTAGATTTAAGGGCAAAAAATGAAGTATTTTGTACTGTTCAGATAAATGGCCAGCCCATAGAGCTCAAAGATAATAAAGATTCCAAGTGCAATGTTATGTCACCAGAAAAATTTGCCAGAGTATATAAAGGTGACAGGCTTGATTTTGCAATATGTGCAAAGCTTGTTACTTATGGAGGTGAAGAAATTTGAATTGAAGGCTCAGTAGTACTTTCATGTCACTCTGCTGGGAGAAGCTACAACTTATTATTTTATGTGGTCAAGAAGCATGTCCAGTCATTAGTAGGGCTCAGAGATACTTTGAAAATGGGACTGCTTTCATTTAGTAAGGAAGTCCACCATGTTAGCTTAAAAGACCACTACTCTAATTTTGCCCAGTACATTTTTTCTTCCTATGCTGATCTTTTTGAAGACAAACCAGGCAGACTTCCAGTTGTGTACTCCATGAAGTTAGACCCAGAGGTCAGTCCAGTTATCAGGCCAGCACATAAAGTTCCAGAAGCCATGCAGGACAGAGTCAAAGCCAAGTTAGATAAAATAGTGTGACAAGGTATGATTTGTCCATTTGAAACTTCCACTGAGTGGGTATCTTACATGGTGGTAGCTCATAAGAAATGTTCAGATGACATCAAAATATGTATTGACCCATGAGATTTGAACAAAGCATTAAAAAACCTCATCATCCAATACGCACAGTCAAAGAAGTTGCAGCCTTGATATCAAATGCCACTATTTTTTTCTGTCTTAGATGCAAAGAGTTCATTTTGGCAAATTCAGTTTAACAAGAAATCATCACTGTTCACTACAATCAGTACTTTGGCAGGTATAGATTTGTGACAATGCCATTTTGGATACATTTTGCAAATTAAGTCTTTCAATGAGAAATGGAGAAAATTGTGCTGTTGTGCTATTATAATAGACGACATGCTAGTAGGAGGTCGTGATGAATCAGAGCATGAGAGAAACCTCCGAAAAGTTCTGGAAAGGGCACATCAAGTGAATCTCAAGCTCTATGCACAAAAATGCAAGTTTAAGGTACAAGAAGTTACTTATGTTAGTCATTTATTTACAACTATAGGCCTACGACCAGACCCTTCAAAACCAACAGCCGTTCTTGAAATGCCAAAACCAGACAATGTTCAACCCCTGCAATGTTTTCTTGGCATGATCAACTACTTAGGCAAGTTCATTCCAGACGAGCCAACTTTCAGCACCACTCAGAGAGCTGACACGTAAAGATGTATCCTGGTCTTGGTTAGAGCAACACCAAAAAGCATTTGAAGTTTTGAAACAGAGAATTGCTAGTCCACCATTTCTCAGATACTATGATGCTCACAAGCCAGCAACACTTTCCTGTGATGCTTTGAAATCTGGAGTAGGTGCAGTCATTCTACAAGAAGATCAATCTCTTGTCTACAAATCAGGAACTTTTAGCCAAACTGAGATGCAGTATGTCCAGATCGAAAAAGAGCTTTTGGCAATTGTGTTTGCATGTTCGAAGTTCCATGACTCTAATGACAACCACAAAGCATTCTATAGCTATGTCAAGAATCTCAATGGCAACACTCAGATCTGCTCTGAGTTACAGCACAAAGGCACTAAATATACAGAACCAACTAATATTGCCAACATCCTGGCAGAAAGGTTCAGTGCTAACTTTACCCCCCTCTCACTCCCTAGAGGCCCCATCTCTATACCGGAAGAATGCAAAGTTCCTGTAATCACAGCTGCACAGGTAAAAAACACACTCTCCAAAGCCAAGAACACAGCATCCATGGGACCTGACAATATCCCAGGCTGTGTTCTACAGGAACTACAGAATGAACTGGCACCCTACCTAAGTACCATGTTCAGTCATAGCCTCACCTCAGGCTTTGTGCCCACTGAATGGCGCACTGTGATGGCTATCCCACTCCACAAAGGGGGAGCCACAATGGACCCCAGGAACAATTGCCCCATTAGCCTGACAAGCCTGGTCTGCAAGGCTATGGGACCTATCATCATGGAACTCATAAACAAAGACAATGGTAATCTCCAAACTCTGGACCCTACCCAGTTCAGATGTGTAAAAGGCAGATCATGTCTCCTAAACCTGATTGACTTCTTTGAAGCAGTCACCAAAGCCATAGATGAGGGTAAGGTGGTTCACACAGCTTATCTAGATCTCGCCAAGGCTTTCGACACCATCTCCCACTCTGGAATTATAGATAAGCTTACTAAGCTAGGTATAAATCCCTATGACACAAGATGGGTTGCCAACTGGCTCACAGACAGAACCCACACTGTGAAAGTAGCATACTCCAAATCCGACTTCAGACCAGTGACAAGTGGAGTATCACAGGGTTCAGTCCTGGGTCCTCTCCTGTTTGGTATCTACTTCTTTGAAGTACAGGCTTACAGAGAAGGTCTTTGGCTAACAAAATTTGCAGATGACTGCAAACTAGGAGCCATAATCGAAACTCCTAATGATGTGGACATACTACAAAAGGGCCTCACAGAGACAGATGCCTGGTGTCAAAGCCATGGCCTGAAGCTCAATGCCAAAAAGTGTATTGTCATCCCCTTTGGTAAAAACTCTGTACCCATGAACTACCACAAAGCTGGTAGTCTACTTAATGCCAAAAATGTGATGAGACCTTGGGACACAGGTGGACAGTAGTCTCTCCTTTGATAATCACACCGCCACAGTGGTCAGGAAATCCTTCTACGGGGCTCACCTCATCACAAAAGGTTACTCATCCAGAAAAAAAGAGGTCATTGTTCCCATCTACTCATCACTCATTAGACCCACTATAGAGTACAATGCCCCTTTTGGTATGTACCTCGCAAGACATCTACAACAACTGGAAAGGCCACAGAAGTACCTCACAAAGAGGATTACTGGCCTCAAACAGATGCCCTATGCAGACCATCTCAAAAATCTCCAGTTTTACTCCATTACATATCGCCTACTCAGAGGTGATCTCTGCCAAACATACAAAGCTATGTCAAACCCAGAGCTGTTGGACATGCTCCACTTAAAGAAATCCCAATCCCTCCGAGCTTCACACTCTAGGGACCTAAACCTTGTCACCACAATAAACAGAACATGCTGGAGGGATAGATTTCTGTCCCAGAGACTTCCCATACTCTGGAACAGACTACCTATCTATGTCAAACAGAGCTCCTCATTAGCACTCTTCAAGAAAAATCCTGATGATTGGATGGGAGATATGAAATTCACCCCGGGGATCACTTCTAAGCTCTGCTCAACAGGAGCACAGGAAAATAATTTTCTTGGGTGGCGAAAGCCAGGGTACATTTTTGGATAGGCTTATATAGGCCCTAGGGTCAATAGCCTAGTACCTACCTATGAACCTATGATTATGTGTATGGTAGACCTATCCAGATCGAAACAATTCACCAACCATTAGTCACTATTTTGAAAAAGCCTATGCATTCAGCTCTAGCCAGACTACAATGTATGATGCTGAAATTGCAAAAGTACAATTTCAATCTTGTCTTCAAGAAAGGCAAACTTCTTTATCTTGTTGATACATTGTCCAGATCACCCATAAACACCACTGAACAGCATGAGAATGAGAACCTTGATTTTGAAGTCATGGAAATGAGAAATCTTTCTTCCACACATCTTGATGACCTGAGAGCCACACAGACATGGATTCAGTTTCACAAAGGCTCAACTACTTTATCAGTCAAGGATGGCTGTCAAAGCAATCTAGTTTACCTCAAGAAGTGTAACCTTATTTTACATACAAAGATGAGATTTTGGTTGACAAAGGTATCATTATGAAAAATCCAAAAGTGATTGTTAGAAAGTCCTTGCAACCAGAATATATTACTATTTTGTATCATGGTCACCCAGGAGTCAATTCTACAAAAGAAGGCCAAGAAACCCTGTATTTTGGCCTTCTATGTCACATGACATTGAGACAGCACTTTTATCTTGTTCATTGTATAATAGTACAAAGCCACATAAACAGAAAGAAACACTTCAGCTTAACCAAATTCTGGAACTACCTTGGTCATCTATGGCTGCAGACATTTTCAAGTGAAATGGTCAACATCACTTGATATTAGTAGACTCTTACTCCAATTAATTCGAGATTGACCTATTCCCAACCTAGCATCCAGTACTGTCATGAAATGTCATTTTGTTGTACATGGTAGTCCACATAAAGTTATTTCTGACAATGACACGCAGCTTACAAGAAAACAGTTCAAAAGATTTGCCAAAGACTGGGACTTTACTCAAGTCACAAGTAGTCCAGAGCTCTTGTAGTAAAATGGTTTGGCAGAACATGCAGTTCAAAGTGCAAAACAGTTACTAGAGAAGTCAAAATGAGATAATGGTGATGTTTACCTGAATCTCTTGAATCTCAGAAATATTCCTCTTGATAAACATCTTGGTTCACCTGCTCAGAGACGTCTGTCAAGACAAACTAGAACCACATTACCAATCAGTAATCAATTGTTGGTTCCATGTGTCAAGAACAACAGATCAGTGAAAGTCAATCTGTTGAAGAAATGCCTAACCTAGAAGTCCTATCATGATAAGATCAGCAAACCGCTCAATCCATTACGAGAAGAAGTGGTAAGGATGCAAATGTCCAAAAGTTATGATTGGATTGGTGTCATGAAGAATATTGGTCCAGAGCCGAGACTGTACATTGTGGGATCAGAAGTAGCAATTTTTAAGTGGAATTTGAAGCATTTCAGACTGGTTTCTGAACCTGTATCACAACACATAGCCTGTGAGAAAGACTCTTTATCTCAAAGTGAGTTGTCCAGTGTTCCAGTTCCAGAGGACATTTGAGGAAATTCTCATTCCTATGATGAATTCAGAAGTCCCTGATATGAGTTGTGCATTGCAGACTGTCCCTGTTGCTAAAGTTGGTCCAGATTGTCATGTTACAAGATATACTCAAATCTCTAATCCCTGTACCAGATATGAAGCAACTTGGACATGAACATTGTGTTTTGTTTCCAATGTCTATAATAATGCATATCTAACTCTAACATTGTTTTTACTAAAGGCAATCTTTTTAAGAGGGAGGATGTAGATCAATATGTGTGTATATACCTTTAAGAAGCTACAGTATCTAAGGACTTGCACAAGTGTATAAATACTGAGCACGTGCGAGCCTGACTGACATTTTGTAATAATCAGTTGAGATGTAAGCATGTTTGTATGTAAGGTCTGTCTGTTAACTAGTTTGCTCGTATTTTATGTTGCTGCTATCCATCCTGGTATGTATCTATGTATTAAAGCATCTAAACAAAAATCCCAGCCTTCTTGCTATATGTGTTAGAGATGAACACATGACAATTCTGTTTATGCTTTGTTAAATAATAACTATGTTATAACATGTTAAATGGTTAATTTGAATATGTCTGAAGAAGTTATGATTTACTAAAGGATTGTGAATCATTGGAAAAGTAAAGTGTCCTTGACTAAGCAATGTAAACTGAATTCCTTGATATGGATCTTGAAAACATAGTTAATTTGATTTACTGAGCAAAATATATGATTTTTGACAAAAATTACCTTTAATCCAAACATGTGTTAGCACACAACCAACAACTACAACTATCTGGGGTGATTCTAGGTTTGTGTCATTATTTTGTAATCACAGTGTTGGGAGTTTATAAAGATATCCTGATTGTAACCACCAGTTTTTATGAAGGGGAATGCCTGGCTTTCAATATTTTTGAGCAGATAGTTTGGTGGTCTCTCAACCAAATTTATTTAGTTTGCATTTGACATGTTGCGTTCCTGTTTCCTAGGCTGGATGGTGTAACCAGCCAAACAGTGTGATGTGGAATAACTGAAATGCTTTCAACTTTGAATATTAAATCATGCCAAATTAATGCATGTTTGTTTAACAATTACTGGGTTAAAACATGCAAAGATATTACACTGGGTGAGGAACATTGGTCCCCCATGTTTGTAAGTACAAGGTCAAGGATGTTTGCACTCTAATCGGAGAATAGACTGACTGTTCCAGGATGTTGGTATTAACAAAAATTAGGAATTGCTGGGCTTGTGCATTAGAAGTGGTGTAGAATTTCCAATCTATAGAGGGGTAGTTGAGATCCCCTATGAATATCATATTGGGATGAACAGTGAGGGACTCTAGTACATTGAGATAGGCAGTATGGGTTGCCTGGGACATGGATGGGTAGCTATAGGTTGCAAGGATATGGCGTGAGACCCTGGTTATAGTAAGTTGCACATGTATGAGTTCCAGTGGATCATACACTTTAACTAGTCTCTGTTACATGTAGCTTTAAGTCATATCAAGCTCATAATAATGTTTTTATATGTGTCTATATTTTGGTATATGTATCTATATTTAGTTAGTTCTGATTTAATATGTTGTTTCTTAGTATGTTTTTTTTTAATGGTAACTTATGACTAGTGAATTTGCAGGTTATTACACCCTGCAAGTTACAACAAAAAGTTTTTTTTTTCTTTTGAGATAGGATGAATTATTTATTTATTTTTTTGTTGGAATGTGAATTGCCTAGGAAATCCAGCTAAATGAAACAAGACAGTGAATTATTTAATAAAATGTAGGCTTTGGTGGTGGTGTTACAGGAAACACAGTACAATGGACAGGAACACAAGACTTTAGTGTAAGGTTACTGGGTATCGTTTTTTAATAGCTCAGAACAAATGGGAGAGATATTGCATGTACATAGAATTTATTTCTTAATAGTGGAAGATAAGTTAAGTGATGGGTATGGCTGTTTAGTAGGAATTAAAGGATTTGTTGCAGCACTGCTGAGCACTGTCTATTATGTTAATCGACCTCTAGGTATGTACCATGGGGAGATTTGTATCATAATGGGGGAATATATAGCATTCTAGGACAGTTAGGCTCTGCATCTGAGAGATTCAGATACTGTAACAAATGTTGGTGATGTCAGAGGAGGCATAGAACAGTCAGAAATATTAGATTAGGTATTTTAGATAATATAGCAAATTTATGCTCTTAATTGATTGAGCTGATGCAAGAAAATCAGCTGCACAGTAGATACTGCTCCCTTATTGATACAATGTATTTTTTAATTAAGGAACTCAGAACTCATCCAATAATAATTTTAGATCATGCAGAACTGGAATATATTATACATCATTTTGTGCTACTATTCTTGTTAAGACATTGATGATTTCTACCTTGTTATTTAAAATAATTTATCTGTATGTTGATTTAAACAAATGGTAATTAAGTATTGGAATAAAGCCAGAGTTTGCAATCTAATATTGCAACCTTGGATTTACTTAAACATGCAGTTTAAAAATAGATTAGCAAATAAGTAAATGGCTTATGGTGTAAAGGACAGGATGTCTGAAAATCAAGGCAGATCATCCATCTCAACTGTACAGATTTTTAGTGAATGTCCAGATTTTTGGCTCATATTTTTGGTTTGCTTCCCATACAATTGTGGGTTTTCTGGCAAACTGTTGGTAAATCATTGAAGGTTGAAGACCGAAAATAATGACAGACATTTGAGTTTCAGACTTCATACCCTTCAGAAAATCCATGCTAATGCAAAACTTGTTATTCTATCAATTTTCTAAGTTTGTAAGAGCAATATTTAAAATGTGTCCCTATTTTTTTGTCTTTATCCCTCTGTTATTTATGGCTTTGTCCAGATTTTGTGCTCTAAGAAGTTGAGAGTTATGAGGAAAATTTGAAGAATATGTTTTAAGAAACTTGACTTACTACAGTAAATAAAAGAAATGAAACGAGACTGAAAACTTACTAGATAGGAATTTGAGTTTTTGAGGGTCTCCATCAAAGTCAGGCATGTTTATAATGTTCCTCAATATCAGAAAGCATTAGCAATTAGATTCCATTAGCAGTGACTGTAAAGAGTGTTAACAAGTTTCTGAAACTGTGATAATAGGTCTCTGCCACTTTTACATAATATTGTTTCTAGAGATCTAGTCATGGTAACTAAAGGTCTTTAAAATGTATATAAAATTATTACAAATAGAAAAGTAAGATGGGATTGCAAAGATGGATAGGTATAGGATTATGAATGAAAGGAGAAATGTGAGTTCTTATGAACTTGTATGCCTGACAATCCAATAGGACACTTGGTTAAAGCACAAATTCATACTGAAGAATGCTCTGAATATGCACTGATGACTATTTGTCAACCGGGTAGGCCCACTGGACACACAGTCCCTTTTCAGGAGTGACTTGGGAACAATGTCTAGTTAAGTGATTTGCTCAAGATCAAAAAGTAGGCCAATGAGGGCTAAGGGAATCAAACCCTGTACCATAGGAACTACAGCTTACAACTTTAACATTTGCACCTATTACCACTAAAACAGAATAAAAGGAAATAGAAGGAACAGCGGGGTTACTATCAGTAACTTTTTGTGTGTTACCTCATCACTCTAGTCACCTTGTTATTTAAGATAGCGGAGGTCAACAGCCAACAATTAAATGTTTGATTAGCTAGGTGTGTGTTGCATTAAAGTAGTTAAGGCATTCAGTGGTATTTAAGATGAGACAAGAGTGGATGAGCATTTTATAATAAGATTTAGAAGAAGAAAGCTGGTCAAAACATTATGAACTGTCAAAGTATAATACAATGGGCCAGATTCGCGAAGGCTTGCACGGTGTCTAAGAGTAGTGTAAGACGCCATGCAGCCAACATGTCTGCCGAGCGATCCAGGAACAGCCGGCAGGGGCATGCAAGAGAGCTCATAACACGACTCTTGCACAGACAGGGTTAGTCTATGCAAATTACCTCATTTACTGCTAAAAGCTATGCAAATGAGGTAAAATTGCAATCCAGGAAACACTAACCTGTCCGAGTAAGAGTATTGTTATTTGTAGAAATGTACTCGGTTCCCAACTGAGTACCATTCTGCAAATAGCAAAACGGAGCCATAACAGCTCCAAATAAAGGATGCATCCAGTTGACGAAGCATGCCAATGGCCAAATATATGGTCATTGGCATTTTTATGTGTTGCAAAATAATAAAAATAATTATTTTTTCCTCGATCTCTGATGTTTAAGTGTAGCGCAGCGCCGCGCAAAAGTGTAGCACACTAAAAGATCTGAAAATCAAGAATTTAAAAGCAACAAATATGATTTATTTCAAAATATTCATCTGCCATGCAAGTGAATGGCAGGCTGAAGACAACATGGGTACTGAGTAGTGGTTGCTAAGAGGGGAAGCTCAGTTTGAGAAATGTAACCAAGCATTAGTAGGCAATCCTATGCAAATGAGGACAAGGACAGTGAATCCCAATATTTCCTGCTATGTGAACCATGTCCCTAGAGTGTAATAGTAGGATAAGGGGAGGAACAGAGTAGAAGATGGGTGACATCATGAGGGGGTATGTATCAAAAAGACTGTAATCTTATTGGAGCAGAGTGGCATGTGTTTGCTGTGAGTTACTCAGGACTAGGAGAGGTGTGTCTACAGTTGTCTAAACTGAAACCCAGAAACCGAAGGTGTACGGCGTGGCTATCACTAAACTTTCTTGCAAAGCTGCTTACACTGTGTGCGCACGTGTACGCTTGTGTGTACGCGTATAAACCCGTCTAAGCTTGTGTGCACGGGTGTGCACCCGTGTAAGCCTGTGTTAGGCCGTCTAAGCTGGTATACATGAATGTGCACCCGCCTAAGTCTGTGTAAGCTTGTGTAAGCCTGTGTTCACGCATGTGCGCTCGTGTGCACGTGTTTGAGCTTGTTTGCATGGCACTGCCCCCTGTGGAAACAGAAAGGGAAAGGAAGGAAAAGAAGTAGTAGGAAGTTAACCAAGGAGAACTAGCACAGCTGCCAGGTGAAATCAATCATAATCAGCCAATTACACAGGCAGTACAGTAGCCCAGCCCAGCCCAGCACTTAAAACTCTGCAAACAACATCCCCCCATGTTTTTCTCAGAAACACTGCAACACTGCAGTCAACAAAGAGAAGTGAAAACTTAAAAAGCTTATACTGAGACATAAAAATGTTAGGGGCTGCCATTACTGTTATAAGGCAACATGTGCAAGATGCTGAGGATGGTACCACTGTGAATGCTGCTGAGCAACCCACAGTGAGGAGACGGAGAAGAGTGTACAGACCCAGGATAACCTACCAGGGGCTAGATGAGCTGGAGATAGTGGAGCGCTATAGAGTGGACAGAGAGCTCCTGCAGCAAATTGTTGAGCTGTGCAGGCCACGCCTCACACACAGAACCAACAGAGGGGAACCCATCCCAGTGGAAACCAAGGTATGTGTTGGCCTAAGAATACTAGCAACAAGTACCTTCCAGAGACCAACTGGTGATATGATGGGGATTTCACAGGCATCAACATCCAGGGTACTGCACCAGTTCCTGAATGCCATGTCAGCACATGTCAGTGATTATGTATATTTCCCCAATTCCCGTGAGGTATTGGCCAGGATTATGCGTCTCTTCCAGCAAATAGCAGAATACCCTGAGGTAGTGGGTGCAACTGACTGCATGCACAAACACATCAAAGTACCAGCCAGTGAGCGGGGTAGGGCCTACATCAACCGCAAGGGCTTCCACTCCATCAACTGCCAGGTCATGTGCAATACCCAGGGCATAATACTGAATGTGTGTGCTGGCTGCCCTGGAAGCTACCACGATTCCCATATCTGGCATCTGACGCAGCTGTACCAGACATTTGCCAATGGGGACATCCCTGATGGTCACCTAGTGGGGGATGCTGGATACGCACTGGAGCCATGGCTGATGACACCTATCAGAAATGGATACACACCTAAACAAGAACTCCATAATGAGGCACATGCACAAACAAAAAATGTAATCGAGCGTGTGTTTGGGATGCTCAAGTCACACTTCTGGTGCCTGGACAGTTCTGGTGGAGCCTTGCAGTACTCACCAACTACATGTACCCAAATTGTCATGGTATGTGCCATGCTACACAATATGATCTTGCAAAAATAGCTGCAGCAGGAATAGCATGGGGCAGGGCCAAACAGCCCCCCACCATTGTCAAGGCCTGCACAACACAGCATGACTCGGAGGAGGAAAAACCTGAGCCTGCCCCAGTAGACAGAAGGAGGCGTGCCCAGTATGCCTTGGCCTTGGCAAAGAGGCAATGCATAGCACATACACTGGCTCAGTAGGAACCCTGGAAAAGATACCTCTCTCTGACTCGCACATAAAATAAAAGGGATGCCTAACTTGACACTACCTGTTTCCAAACATGTATAGGAAATGTAGAATGTGCATCCGACATAGGCAGCCCTGCAGCACCACCTGTGGCATGATTGCCATGTTTTAAGCAATATAAAGCAGTACTAAGCAGCTGTTACCAATATCTAGTATATGTAAACAAAATTGCTTGTGCAATTTTGGCCAAGGTCAGCCAAAGTTGAGCAAAGTCAGTTAAACATGCTCATAACTGCTTTACTGTTCCTTAAGCAGTCTGGTCTGGCCAGCATGAAAATAAAATGCAGTGACAGTGCTTGAACCCAGGATATTGTGCACTATAGTCACAGTACTGAACCACTAAGCCATGATAGCATTACAGTGACACAGACACAGCAGGACAATTGTACACTAATGCAAACACAAAGCAATGCTGTATCATGCCCCTAATGAGGCAAATGGGTAACCTCACCCACACAACTATGCAGACAGAGAACATCAGGCCAGGAGTTGTGATGTGGGATGTGTAGGCTATGAAGTTGCAAGCTAATATATGTGACAATGGAAGCTAAGATCTGTAGTACAGTAGTATGCCCCAAGCCAGTACGATAGGCAACAGTACAGACTGTAATGGTGTCCTGTACATAGCAGTGCAGGCACAGCAAATGTGTATAAGTGTCAGTTGAAACCCACATTCTATGTACACCCACTGTAACAATCCAGTGTGCCCACGGGTAGAAATGTACAAAGAATAGCTGTCCCTCCTGTATGTAGAAATGTTGATAAGTCTATGCAAAGTGTCTCATGGAAGCCCTGCAGGCACAGCATGATCCCTGTTGATCTATGACACAAAGGTGAGGCCTGCTGTAAAAATACACCTTGATTTACCATACACATAAAGTATAAATGAGTATACTGTGCATGCTCACACACTCCAACAAATGTAGTGGATTTCATTCAGCATCACACTGAAAGGTCATACTGGGCATGCTCACACTCTTAGGCTAAATACGGATGTGATAATAAGGGATCCATGGACAAATGTGTATAGTCATCTCTACTTCCAGAAACACATTCCAAAGTGGTCTGAAAATCCTGCTATGTGTACACACAAACTGCCATGGTCTGTGCATGTAGGCCATAGGAGGTTGCCACTACTCAGCAGTCATCAGACCTGTTAGAGAGTACCACAACACACCTGCGATGAATCTGACTAGGCACATTCAGCAGCTAGAAAGACCAATGAAGTACCTTAACAAGAGGATTACTGGCCTCAAATAGTTGCCCCATGCAGCAAGAATGAATGTAACACAAGATGTACTCTGTTGCATACTGTCTACACAGGAGATCTCTGCCCAACAGACAGGACCAAGTCATGGTTACACTCAGATCTGTTCTGAGTCACAGCTCAATGGCACTAAATGTACAGAGCCTACTGATTTTGGCAACATCCTGGCAGATAGGATCAGTGTTAACTTTACCCCCCTTTCACCCATGAAAGAGCACATGTCTATAATGGAAGACTGCAAAGTTGCTGTTATCATGGCTGCACGGGTAAACAACACTCTCCAAAGCCAGTATCACAGCAGCCATGGGACTAGATAACTTCCCAGGCTGTGTAGTATCTACTTCCCTGAAGTAAATATTAACATGGAAGGTCTGTGGCTACTGAAGTTTCCAGAGGACTGCAAACTAGGAGCCATCATTGTAAACACTAAAGATGTGGACATCATACAAAGGGCCTCACTGAGACAGATGGCTGTTGTCCAAGCCATGTGCTGTAGCTCAATGCCAAAAGGTGGATTATCATCACCTTTGTTAAAATCTCTGCAGCCAAGAACTATAACATAGGTGGTAGTATACCTCACACTGTAAGTGTGACAAGAGACTGTGGGTCACAAGTGGACAGTGGATACAACTGTGATAAGCACATTCCCACAGTAGTCAGGAAACTCTCTTATGTGGCACACCTCATCACAAAATGTGTCTCATGCAGAATAAAAGAGGACAGTGTTCCCCCCTACTCACCACTCACTAGAACTATAAAAGAGTACAACGCCATTGTTGCAATGTACCTCACAAGACAACTACAACAACTGGAAAGCCAGCAGCAATACCTCACAAAGAGCATTAGTGGCCTGAAATACATGCCATACACAGACCATCGCAAAATGCCCTATCCATACTCCCTTGCATATTGCCTACTCAGAGGTGTTCACTGCCTAACATACAAAGCTATGTCAGACATAGAGCTGCTGGATATGATCCACATAAAACACTCACAATCACTCTGACCTTTGGACCCAAAACCATGAGTGAAATACAAAAGGAAGGAGTGTAGCCATTTAACTTATGGATATCCACACCTTCAGGTTACTGGCACAGCATGAGGCCTTGGAGACCATGCAAGTGCAACTAACATTGGGCAAAGCTGCCCATCAGATTGTAGCCTGCTACAGATCACGTACCTTGTCTCAGGAACCTCACACAGTATTCTGGAGAACAATGGCAAATATAAAGGTCCTATCAAACACCATTATATGAGGAGATTACAACTACCCAAACATTAGTGTGTGAATTACTCGTATACAACATCCTTTGCCCAATGTGTCCTACATTTAAGAAACTCCAACACCCTGGAACAGCGGGCAGCATGCCCACTACAGGTGACAACATATTGGACATGATCATCACCAACATGGGGTACCAGTGTTCCACAACAGAGATAAACCCCTCGCTGGGAATATCAGATCCTGAAGTAATCACACTGGACATCCACATCCCACCCCCACACCCAGTCAATGAAACCACTGTGAAGACATTTGCAAAAGCAAACTGCACACTTCCCAAGACCAAAGTGGAAAGTTCCGAAGACCCCTTGCTATAGGATAATGGTATGCAATTTGCAGAATCATTTACAAGTGCATCCTATGAGCATCTACAGGGATGCATGGAATGAGACATCAGAAATAAAACCAAGATGCACTCCTCCAAAAATAGGACAACAAGCAAGTGTTTGTTGTCCATAAATAAGCTAGACAAGAGAAGGAGGAAACGAACACATGATAGATCCAACTTCACTAAAGGAAAGGCATCACTGATCATTATCAGGAAGAAACAATGATCGCTCATAAAATAATCCAAGGATGGTTTCTAATGACAAATAGCCAAGGAATGTAAGAATAATAACCACAAAGCCTTCAGTCGCTATACCAGACATGTAGGTGTCAACTTCCAAATATGCTGTCAGCTACTGAAAAAAGGAATGAAATACACCAAACCAACTTTCATTGCCCACATCCAGGGGTACAAGTTCAGTGTAAACTCCCCCCCGTCACCCCCAAAAGAGCCTGTGTCCATCACAGAAGGATGCAGAGACCCAGACGTCATGGACATGCAGGTAAAGACATCCCTCACCAAAGCTAAGAACATAGCATCAATGTGACTGTATGTTGTCCCATAAGGAACTACACACTCACCTACATTCACTGTCCAGACTCAACCGTACCACAGGCTATGTACCCAAAAAATGGCATACATTAATAGTCATCCAGCTCCACAAAGGGTGTGCCAAAACAGAACCTGGAAACCATTTCCCACTATGTCTACTCAACCGGGTCCATAGAGCTATTGAACCAATTGTCATGGAACCCATACACTGAGACATTGGAGATCTCCAGACACTGGACTCTACACAACTTCACCTTGTTAAAGGCAGAGCCTGGTTCCCAAACCTAGTTGAGTTATTTAAAACAGTTACCATGAACATCGATGGAGGTGAAAGTAGTCCACACAGCACACCTGGACCTCACTAAGCTTACTACACCATTCCCCACTCTGTCATCATGGACAAGTGTACCAGCTTGAACATTAACAGCTATATCACAGGATGGGTGGCCAAGTGGCTCACAGATCAAACACACATGTTCTTAGTTGCGGGTACCATGTCCAACTCTAAGCCAGTCACAAATGGCATCACACAAGTCTTGGTCTTGGGACCCCACCTGTTCAGTAGATACTGCTCAGAGGTTCAGGGAAGCATGGCAGGTGTATGACTGAAAAGGTTTGCAAATGAATGGTAACTGTGGTCTATAATCGACTGCACAGCTGACACAGACATCCTCCAGAGTTTTACAGAGACAGATACCTGGTGTCAAAACAATGCCCTCAAGCCAAATGGCAAAGAATGCATAGTCAACCCCTTTGGGTAAAACAGAGTGCACACAAATTACCACATAGGTGGTAATCCAGCATGTATGGAGAAAGTCATTATGGCCCTGGGGACACAGGTAGATAGTAAACTCACCTTTGATGATCACAAGCCAAAAGTGTTTAGACATTCCTTCAGTGTAGCCCATCTAATGTCACCTAATGTAACCCACTTCATATAATCTGATGATGTCACCATCCTACAAATATATCTGTGGAAAAGATAATTCCCAGTAATGCATATAGCACATTGTGTTAATGTGTACTCTCTTCTAGTATCATAAAGTAGTTAGGTCAGGGTTTGAATCCTCCACTAAACAATTGTGTGTTCTCCTTGAGAAGAAGCAACCTTTTAGGAGAGTAGTGAAACACCTCAAAAGTGGTAAACTAACCTTTGTCAAGTCTGATGATGGCACCATCCTACAAATATACCTGTGGAAAAAAGAACTCCTGGTAATGTGTATTGTCCGTTGTGTTAATGCGTACTCCTCTAGTATCATGAAGTAGTTAGGTTGGGGTTTGAATCCTGCACTGGGCAACTGTGTGTTTGTGTCTGTCCTCCTTGGAAAGGAGCAACCTTTTAGGAGAGTAGTGAAACACCTCAAACGTGGTAAACTAACCTTTGTCAAGTCTGATGATGTCACCATCCTACAAATATACCTGTGAAAAAAAGGACTCCCAGTAATGTGTATAGCGTGTCGTGTTAGTGCATACTCCTCTAGTATCATGAAGTCGTTAGGTAGGGGTTTGAATCCTGCACTAGATAACTGTGTGTTCTGCTTGGTAAAGAGAAACCTTTTAGGAGAGTAGTGTAACACATCAAAAGTGGTAAACTAACCTTTGTCAAGTCTGATGATGTCACCATTCTACAAATACACCTGTGGAAAAGAGAACTCCCAGTAATGTGGATCCCGCGTCATGTTAATGCATATTCCTCTAGTATCATGAAGTAGTTAAAGTCCAACCAGATGGTGTTGAAGTGCTGAAGTATAACCATTAAGAAGTAGTAGCACAACGTTGCGAGTCCACAGATAGGATTTATTAATACAAAAATACATAAATAGTTAAGCGCTTTCATCAAACAGTAGCGCTTAACTATTTGTGTATTTTTGTATTAATAAATCCTATCTGTGGACTCGCAACATTGTTCTACTACTTCTTACTATTCATCATGAAGTAATTAGGTAGGGATTTGAATCCTGCAATGGATAGCTGTGCTTGTGTGTGTGTGTGTGTGTGTGTGTGTGTGTGTGTGTGTGTGTGTGTGTTCATGTGTGGTCTCCTTGGGAAGGAGCAACCTTTTAGGAGAGTAGTGAAACACCTCAAAAGTGGTAAACTAACCTTTGTCAAGTCTGATGATGTCATCATCCTACAAATATACATGTGGAAAGAAAAGCACCCAGTAATATGTATAGCGCATTGTGTTAAGGTGTACTCTTCTAGTATTATGAAATAATTAGGTAGGGGTTTGAATCCCGCACTGGACAACTGTGTGTGCATGTGCGTGTTCTCCTTGGGAAGGAGCAACCTTTTAGGAGAGTAGTGTAACACCTCAAAAGTGGTAAACTAACCTTTGTCAAGTCTGATGATGTCACCATCCTACAAATATACCTGTGGAAAAAAGATCTCCCAGTAATGTATACAGCGCGTTGTGTTAATGTGTACTCCTATAGTATCATGAAGTAATTAGGTAGGGGTTTAAATTCTACACTTAGCGAGTGTGTGTGCTTTATGTGTGTGACACTGTTGATCAATGTGTTGTGGGTTTTGCTTTTACTACTGTATGACATATCAGCATGCATGGCACATGTGAGCTAGCTGTGTGGCAAATACATATACGTACATGTTACCTCAATGATTGCATGTGTGGGAACCCTGCTTTTTCCAAGAACACAGCTGTCATCCTTGCTAGACTGTGCTGCTGCTTCCCTGATCTTAGGTCACATCTGTATGCTTGTGACAAGCCCAGCCACTGCAGTGATCCCTGGCCTAGGTCGTCTGTGTCACACAAAGTAATTATGGTTCCTATTGGAATGCGTGTGTGAGGGTCTATGGCCGAGGTATATGTCAGACCTGTTCAAACACAGCAAAGTCTGTCAATGATGACTATTCATAAGAGGTGTTGAACAACCAATGTGGATATGCATGCAGACCCCTTATTACTAATGTGATCCACCGAGGGATCTGAACATACCTTTGGAAATGTGATTAACAAAGGACAGATGACGAAACACTTGGTTGCATGTACACATCGGTACCTGTTCATCATGTTGTTGGCTACAACCTATGTGGTACTGTGGGGCTAATATGTTCTGTAAAGGTGGATGACTATGCTTAGTTTGGCTTATAGCTTTCCAGCATGGGTTTGACAACAGGCATCTGTCTGTATGATACCCTTGTGCAGGATGTGTGTGTCATCTGGAGAATGCATTATAGGCCACAGTATGCATTACCAGACGTGGACGGACATATCCCTACTGTGATTGCTTGTACCTAAGAGAGCTATATGCCAAACAGGAGTGGTGTCAGTAATGGGTGCAGGTGAATACCAGTGGTTACTGGCATAGTATAGTACCTGAAGGATCCAAATGTTGCTGTGTGTCCTACATCTGTGTGTCAGTTGTCAAGACATCATTTAACGATTGGTTATGGTCAGGCTGGGGAAGTGATGTATACTACCAGAATGCAAAACAATGACAGTAACAGTATCAACCACAGCACAGTGTCAAACCATGTCATACACACATGTGTAGTCAGGTTCCGAAATGTGTGCAGTACAATGCATACTGGTCACCAATAGAAACGATGGAGTGTTACTGTGTAATACAGAGCATGTCACCTTGGCCATGTGTCCACTATGCACGTACATGCAGACAGTGCACCTGCACCATGTTCACAACTGTACACCTGCAAATCTGTGCTACACACATCCCACACATACTGTCCACTATCTAACACATGCTGACAATACTGCATACATCAGCCAAGTGGCACGTGGCCAGACAATATACAATTGGAACCAACACTGGTGTAAACAACACTACAATGACAATCATAGCATTAATGCATCATGCCTGCTCAGCTACACCTTCAAGCATATCATTACACTATACTGCTGACAACATGCTAACATTGCTTTACTGCTATAAAGACACCCTGTGCATCAGCACCATGGTAGCCTGTTCCTGCATTGATGTTACAGATGACAGGAGGCGGCACAGGTTTCATCATATGCACAGGGTGTGTTGTTGGTTTGCCAGAGGCCTACAGTGAGCTATCCAATCGACATGTATGTGTGTGTGTGTGTGTGTGTGTGTGTGTGTGTGTGTGTGTGTGTGTGTGTGGGGGGGGGCAAGGATACTGGAATGTGCCAGTGTTGATGTAATGTGTGTGGGTATGTGTTAGCCCTAGGTGTCTGGAGTATGTGTGTGTGTCTGCATGCACACAGTTCCACCATGTGGCTGCCATATATGGGTATTAGTGGGACAGCCACAGACTGTACCTACGAGGCTTCACAGATCACCATTTCTGGCCATGGATACGGCACCTGTGCCTGGCAGGGGTGCTACTGACACTATCAGGTACTAAGCCAGACTGGGTACTATCCCCAGAGGTGGATGGATGTACACTGGACACAGGTCCCTGATGGGACTGTCCAGATCCATGTGCACATGGTCTTCTAGGAAGTTCTATGGACAGCCCACCCCCAACATTGCTGGGGCTGGTACTGGCACTACGGGATCGGCTGTGGCTTGAGGGACATCTGCGGTGACTGCCAGCTGCTGATGTTGCTGGCATATGTCTACGTCGATGACTCAACCGTCCCGCACTGTCCTGATACATGGACATAACATTGCGGAGGAATTCTAATGTCTCTCCCCAACATCTATCAGTGACCTTGGTATAATGATGGATGGCACCTGCTAGGTCACGGATACTGTCAATGACGGCGGTGTTATGTGCCCTCTGTGCCCTTAGTCCCTGTCTGGTGTACCATTCCATACATGCCTGTGCCTCCATGACAGCCCAGAACATGCGTGACGTTGTCAGAACTGTGGCACATCTGCCAGTCGCATGATGAGCAGTAGTGCTCCTACGAGAACCCCTGGACATCTGCCTATGTGGTACTCTTCCAGACATCTGGGTATGGCTGCTGTGTTGGGATGCATGTGCCATGGATACCACACTGTCCTGGCCAATGCCAACTGTATGCTGTCCCTCAGCTATGGGCATTGGTGATGGATGTATTGGCAGTATGACTGTATGCATGGATGGGGTGGACAGCTGGGTACTGTTGACTGATGGCCCAACGACAGACCCTGGCAAACATGCCTGTGCCTCAACACACCTATCATCAGTATCACTGTTTTGCTCAGTGACATCAGTTTCCCTGCTGCAGTGAACCAGCCCAAGGTCAGCACCTGAGAGAGGGAGACAGGAAACACACTTTACGACCTGTACATGATGTTGGCACACATGCACACATTCACACATGCACACATGCACACATGAACACATGAACACATGCATGTATGAAACCAATCACACATAAACACACAAACACATGCACACATGCACACATGAACACATGAACACATCCACACATACACGCATGCACACATGCACACATGAACACATGAACACATGCAAACATGCACATGTGCACACGTGCACAAATGCACATATGAACGCATGAACACATGAACACATGCACACATGCATACTTGCACACATGCACACATGAACACATGCACACATGCACACATGAGCACACGAACACATGCACACATGCACACATGCACACATGAACACATGAATACTTGCACAGATGCACACATGCACACTTGCACACATGCACACAAATGCACTCATCACTAAAACATACACACACACACATGCACACACATACACACACACACACACACACACACACACACACACACACACACACACACACACACACACACACACACACACACACCACCAGCAATCCAGAACATACTCAGTAGTGGGTGAGGGTGGGGTACAGTATCACAAGACAAACAGTTATATCACAAGTGTCAGCATGGAGGACGAGTGTTTCACAACAGCATGCAGTGCAGGTGTTGACAGCCCTTGCCATTAACACTATACATGTCTTTGATGCATGTGTGCTGTTGTTCAGTGATTGGCCTCACCGTGGAATGCACTGTGTACATGGACACAACAGTGGTGTGCAAGTATTATAAGCTCTGCAATGTTCTGTGTACTATCTCTCACAGGTATACTTACCATGGCTGGATGTGTATCTGTGTGTCACATAGATATCCATTTCTGATTAGAGCATCTGTGTCTTCAGCAGATGATTGTGGACACAGGATTAGCACATGCATGCTATGTATACACACAGGATGAGTGGTGCATGTTAACCTGATGGAATACCATTGCTCAACATGTCCATTGTACAGTGGTTATGGTGAGTGTAGGACATATTGTAGACATGCCAGTGCCAGACATGACATGGCATGCTACAACACAACTGCAACATTAAACATCACGCAGACACAGTGTGTGCCATGTGCCTATACACTCAATAGCATTACATGACATATATGTGTCACTTTGTACAAATGGTGATTGCTATGCATATTGTGTATATGTGCCATGTTTGCACACACACAACACTGAGGTGCATAGCAGGTAATGCTATGTGTAGTACTGTGGTCACTGTAACTGTATGGGGTGTACTACCATGAGCCATCATCATGCAGTATCATGTGGTCACACAAGGCTACTAATGTGTGACACACCGGCACATACCATGCTGTACCAGAAATGCAGTACCATGGCTACATTCACCATTTCACAGCCACTTGTTACATAGGTTTGTAAGATGCACAATAGGGGGCATTGCCTACCATGAATGTGTAATGTGTTGAAGTGTGTTGCACAGACACATGTGAGGCATCTACCCCTCAGGTATATTATGTGTACTGTGTGGAAGAAGTGTGGGATACTGTAGTGTGACTTTACAGTGGGTGTCTGAATACGCCATGTGTAGCATGTTAATGCGTATGACAGTGTTGTGTATGTTGTGTGCATGTGTATTGACTCTGCCTATCCAATGTCCACATCAGTGTTGTCACAATTGTGTAGAATGCTCTGTGTATTGTATGTGTTATAGACAGCTACCCACGTTACTGGGATGTGCATAGTCTCACAGCAAACATGCATAGCATGCATTATGTGTATGTGTGTTACTTGTACATGGCCTACACTTCACCTATGACATGCACATTCAATTAGCAGTATTAAAGGTAGAACACACTTACCAGCATGGGTCGGCTGCCTTGCTGTCACACCAGAGGGACCTACAAGGATATGAGACAATTTGTCAATGGCAAAAACTGTTGCATTGCTGCTGTGTGTTTGCAATCGTACAGTAGTACAACAATACTTAGCTAAGCGTACACATGCGCACACTCATGCAAGCCCACTAACTACTGCTTAAAGGTGCTTACTCCCGCTAACCCCCATGCTAATTTCTTTGAAAGAAAAGAAAATGGGGAGATAGGAAAGTGGTGAAAAAGGGGCACAACGAGGGAAAGATAGTAGGGAAAACAGCTCGGGATTTGCAGGACAGGTGTAGGGAAGGTCCATAGCTACCCATTTCTTTAACAGCAATAGCTGTGAATATACTAATAATTTGGATGGAATTTTGAAACCTTCCACCCCTGAGAGAGGGGTGAGGACAACAAAGTATGTTGTACTGCCAATTCAATTTCAGTTTATGTGTCCAGTGGACATGTGTGCAAAATGGGCAGCTATGTATGGGGCGTAATTTTTTTGTGGGAGCAGATTGCCCCCTTTTTATTTATCAGGTGAGAGTGGTATGTGGGGTAGGGGAAGTAGGTATATTTGGGGAGGTAGGTTGGGGAGGTAAACATACAAGACAAACAAGATGCATACAGGGGCGGAATATGACACATGGGGTGGGTGAACACCATTGATGGGGAAGGGTGTTTGGAAATCGCAAGCCCATGAGCCCACAGATGGCAACAGTGGAACTGTGGAACTGACATACCCACCCATGGGCAGTCACCACTGCATCTTCACAGCCTGGAGGGTGGCTGTGCTGAGGGCTGCGTAGGAGGGGCAGGCTCACCCGTGAGTCACGCCACTCTTGCCTCGAGCTGGCGTAGAGGATCAGCGACTGAACGCTTGATCTCCCTACGCACCACAGCCCAGACCATTTAGAGGGTGATAGGTGCCCCTCCTCCAGCTTGCATGGGAGGGAAGAGCCCCATCCCCTGCAGCACTTCCACCCAAAGATGGCACAGGGCCACCGGAGGAGGAGGTCCCGGGTTGGGCACCGGACATGCTGGTGCCAGGTGCCATCGCCAGCTAAGGTGGGAGAGGAGGGTCCACTGGGACATTCCAACAGCATGCAGGGTTGATTGGTGGAAACAGGCCACCGAGATTGTGGTATGTGAACAGGGCACATGCATAAAAGTACATGCAGATATTTATGAACCAATAGGACATATGTCCCAACAAAGTTTTTCAGATTACACATACCCATTTAGGTGTGGAATGGCATTATTTATGACAATAAAGTAGGGTGTAAAAAGATCACTAAATTAACAACTTATATATACTTAGAACTTTACTCTACATTCCTACTGACTGCAGGTATATATCCCCTACATGTATTACACTAGACAGTGTCCATTAAATTGTGAAATGGGTTTTGATAGTTGTTTATATACCTGACCTGTATCTGACATACAAACTGTTCAAGATGCAGATGTTACTGCTACATATTTATATATTTCATTTATATTCATATATCTACATATCTGGCTGTCTTCAGGTGACATTATCAGCTACATTTACACAGACCCCTATATTTCTAGCAACAGACTGACATTTGTGGGGAACACAATCAGAAGCTACTCATGTGCCAGATTAACCTGTACATGCTAGCCATGAACCAACAGTTGAGGACTGTATATATGCTTAAGAGCTACTGGCATTCCCTTCACCCACTTTGTATGGACCTACACAAGTGTGGACTGACAGCACTTAATACAACTGTACTATTTCCATAATGCAAGGGTACAACAACATATCAAAGAAAGTGACACGGACACAGTCCAGAAATTATACCTTCATTAATTACATTACACACTTTTGTAGTGGCTCTCTCATTCATGTCATATTTTGGTGCATGCAGAATATTTTTATTCCAGACTTATTATACCTTTATTAATGGGTTACAGCACTTTTTCACACTTTCATTTATTTTATATTACAATACATGCAGAGACTTTATTCAAGACTTATTATACCTTTATTAATGGGTTGCAACACTCTTTTTCATGCTCTCTCTCTTATTTTATATAATAATACATGCAGGATAATTACTAACCTGCCTGGTGGTACAGCCTTAGCAGCCTACCTGCATAGAGATGCTGATTCACAGCACGGACACCTGCAGCTGTGAAGTAAATGAAGGGATATTGAGACATACCTATCCATTATTTGGACTACAATAGCATTTCTTACATACTTCATTCCATGGCTACCTACTCAGCAGTGGGGCATCTTGCATGTCACGGGCCTCCTGTATCCATCGGTTCAGTTGGGGTTGCTTCTGTCTCTTCAGGTCTGTATGGTGGTGACGGACCTGCTCACCAGTCCAAGGGACACCTGTGGCACTGGTGAGATCATGAGCTAACCGGTTCCAAGCCTTGCTTTGTACTCTGTCCCTTGGAACTGACCCTGCAGGAGTCTTGACTCATGATGGTGAACAAGGAGCCAGACCATGTATTTTGACTCCTTGATGCCCCATCATTGCGCTCGAAACTGAGTACCCTCTCCAGCACCAGACATTCTGACTGCAGATGGGAGCTACAACCAGTTATGGTGTGTATTCCCATCTATGGAGCTTAAATATGCCTCATTTCCCTCACTTATTTGTGATTGGCCATTTTTGAAAATTCTCAGCTAACAGCAAACCTGCTTAGCAATGGTTAAACTTCCATTTATAAGTATATGTATGTTAACAGTGCATGTTTATGCTAAGCTGTCACGGCTTAGTGGTTCAGTACTTTAATTATGGTGCTCAGTGTCCCGGGTTCGAGTCTTGTCATTGCTTTTTATTTTACTACTGTCCAGACAGGCTAGGGGGTGTGGCTGTGTTTAGGCGACTTTGCTCAACTTTGCTCTCCGTTGCTCCACATTGCCCGATGTTGCCCAACGTTGCCCTATGGTGCGCAGCTCCGTGCAAACCTATTGCGCTATGTAAAACACTGCTTAGCTATGGGCAACTGTATTGCGCTAGGTAAAGCGCTGCTTAGCTATGGGCAACTATATTGCGCTAGGTAAAGTGCTGCTTAGCTATGGGCAACTATATTGCACTAGGTAAAGCGCTGCTTAGCTATGGGCAACTATATTGCGCTAGGAAAGTGCTGCTTAGCTATGGGCAACTATATTGCGCTGGGTACAACGCTGCTTAGCTATGGGCAATTATATGTCAATATCCTTAATGCTGCTCACCTTCTTATATTTATATATATACATTTTGTTCACTAATACATTGGCCATTTCAATGCTTTTTACTAAAATTTCATTCATTTATTTTATTTATTATTTTATTTTTTTATTTTTTTATTTTACATTTGTTGACCGGGATAGTCCGTCTGGACATGTCCATTTTTTTCAGCGAGCCGAGGGAGAAAAAACCACATGACATTACTTTCATTATATTAATACAGGTTACATATATATTCAATTGATTATAATACACAGAGCAAAAAAGAGAAAAAAAAAATTCATATATGTCAGGAATTATTTTATATACTAATTTAAAACATAAAATAGAAAGGGGAGTGGTGAGACTAGAACCGGAAATGCCTCCTCTTTCTGTGAAGGCTGTACCACTACGCTATTGCTATTGGCTTAATTTGCATAAACATTTCTTATTATGCTCTTCGATGTCGAAATTGCTAACTGTAGCTAAGCAATGGGCACACGCGCAAATACGGGCAGCTATATGGTGAATAATAAAAAAAAATTTGCTTTACTTTTTATTTCATTTGTACAGGGCTTTTTAATGTGGGGGAGTGTAGTGTTGGGGGTAAACACATTTGAGCGAACTCGTTCATATCTGCTGACATTTGCAGAGTTAGGCACTTGCAGGGGCGTGGATATTTGGACTGGTCGGCAGTCTGACAAGCCCCCTGCACTCCTACATGCTCCGTGTTAGCCGAGGAGTTGAGTCAGCGCGCCCTCATGCATATGCATGATGCGCTGACGTCTAACTCTTAGACGGCTGTTTCCGAGTAGGACTTCGTTCGTCCTACATGGAGGATTACTGAATCCCCCCAATGTCTAGAAGATTCAGATTTTTTCTATAGAACTGTACATACAAATATTTTTATACTTACAGATGCTGATAAGATGGTTCCCAACTGTGAATTCTTGTTGTAGATTCAAAATCAAAGTAAGTCAAAGTAAACTTTTTCTCATTAAGAAAATACACAAATGCAAAAACTGAATGTAATTCAGTGTCTCCGGACTCAATGTGCAGACAACATATAGACTATTTTCACAGAGATTTACACATATAACACCTAGCTATTACAACACAGACATGCAGGTAGATAGAATAATGTTGCACATAATTGGAAACACCCTGCCTCATTCACACCTGGGAAACTGTGACCACCTCTCCATATTGTTACTACCAGCATATAAACCATTGCTAATTAGAGGGGAGCCAACAGTTAAACAAGTAAGAGTATGGCCAGAGGGTGCAGTCTCAGCACTCCAGGACTATTTTTGAGAACACAGACTGGAGCATATTCAAGAAAATGGCTACTGAGAACCAGTGTATCAACCTGGAGGAGTACACTGAGGCAGTGAAATGTGTGGATGATGCGACAGTCTCCAAAACCATCATCACATGAGCCAAGCAGAAACCCTGGCTGACGAGAGAGGTGTATGAGCTACTAAAAGCAAGGAATGCAGCCATCAGATCTAGAGACAGGGAAGCCTTCAGAACAGCCAGAGCAAATCTGAACAAGGGAGTGAGGGAAGCAAAATGCACCTATGACAGTAAGATCCAGATCTACTTCTCTGACCAAAAAGACCCCAGCTGCCTATGGCAGGGTATCCAGTTTATAACTGACTACAGACCCCTATCTTCACAATGTGAGGGCAACAAGGAATTCTTAAATAAGCTGAATGTCTACTTCAGCAGATTTGAGGAAGGGAACAGAAAAACAGCAAAGAAAATTTCCATCTGCCATAACGAGAAGATGCTCACCCTCAACTCAGCTGATGCCCACAGGGCACTGCACAGAGTTAATCTGAGAACAGCAGTTAGGCTGACAACATCCTTAGGGCATGTGCTTAGGGACTGCACAGTCCAACTAACAAATGTCCTCACAGATATCTTCAATAACTCTCTGAGTCATCAAATAGTTCTGAAATGCGTCAAGAATACAACAGTCATTCCATTACCAAAGGTGTTTCCATCTTGCCTAAATGACTACCACCCTGTAGCTCTCACCTTGACAGTTATGAAGGATAGGAGAGATGTGAATTCTTATGAAATTGTATGCCTGACAATCCAATAGGACTCTTGGTTAAAGCACAAATTCATACTGAAGAATGCTCTGAATACGCACTGATGACTATTCGTCAACCGGGTAGGCCCACTGGACACACAGTCCCTTTTCAGGAGTGACTTGGGAACAATGTCTAGTTAAGTGATTTGCTCAAGATCATACAGTAGGCCAATGAGGGCTAAGGGAATCAAACCCTGTACCACAGGAACTACAGCTTACAACTTTAACATTTGCACCTATTACCACTAAAACAGAATAAAAGGAAATAGTAGGAACAGCGAGGTTACTATCAGTAACTTATTGTGTGCTACCTCATCACCCTAGTCACCTTGTTATTTGAGATAGAGGAGGTCAACAGCCAACAATTAAATGTTTGATTAGCTAGGTGTTTGTTGCATTAAAGTAGTTAAGGCATTCAGTGGTATTTAAGATCAGACAAGAGTGGATGAGCATTTTATAATAAGATTTAGAAGAAGAAAGCTGGTCAAAACATTATGAATTGCCAAAGTATAATACAATGTCTAGAAGATTCAGATTTTTTCTATAGAACTGTACATACAAACAGATGCCCAGAGGGCACTGCATAGAGTTACTCTGAGAACAGCAGTTAGGCTGACAACATCCTTAGGGCATCTGCTCAGGGACGGTGCAGTCCAACTAACAAATGTCTTCACAAATATCTTCAATAACTCTCTGAGTCATCAAATAGTTCTGAAATGCTTCAAGAATACAACAGTCATTCCATTACCAAAGAAGTTTCCATCTTGCCTAAATGACTGCCACCCTGTAGCTCTCATCTCAACAGTGATGAAGTGCTTTGAAACGCTGGTCAAGGCCACCATAACATCTGGGCTGCCTGCTGATCTTGACCCTCTGCAATTTACTTACCAAGCAAACCACTCTACAGCAGATGCCATCTCTCTAGCACTCCATCTATTGCAGGTACACCTTGAAAATAAAAACACATATAGAAGGGTATCATTAATTGACTTCAGCTCTGCTTTTAACATGGTCATCCCTCTTCATCTGGTAGTGAAGCTACTCCAACTAGGCATCAACACTCCACTTTGTAACTAGATTCTTGACTTTCTCACAGACAGACCTCAGAAAGTGTGTGCAGGAAATAACTCCTCAGATAGCATCACTCTTAACAATGGAGTCCCACAAGGATGTGTACTAAGTCCCTTGCTGCTCACCCTGTTAACACATGATTGTACAGCCAGGTACATTACAAACTGCATCATCAAGTTTGCTGATGACACATCAGTGGTTGGCCTCATCAGTAACAACAATAAAACAGCATATAGAGATAAGGTTGAACAACTGAATACCTGGTGTGGAAATAACAACTTAGCACTAAATGTAAACAAGACCAAAGTGAGAATTGTGGACTGCAGGAAAAATCACAAAGAACATTCTCCACTCGCCATCAATGGGGAAACAGTGGAAAGAGTAAGAAGCACAAAGTTTCTGTGAGTACATATCGATGAGGACTTGTTTTGGAACACAAATACAAATGCCATAGTCAAGAAAGCACACCAGAGATTGTACTTTTTAAGAAGGCTGAGGAGAGCAAATCTCCCATTGACAGTTCTCATTGCCTTCTACAGAGGTACTATAGAGCATCCTGACAAACAACCTTGTAGTATGTTGTGGAAGCTGCTCTACCTCTGATCACAAATCCCTCCAGAGATTGGTGAAGACAGCCAAGAAAATCACACCTTACCACCTATCCATGACTTGTACTTATCCAGATGTCTCAGCAGGGCCAGAGGAATAATTAAAGAGTGCACTCACACTACTTACATACTGTTCCTGCATCTATCATCTGGAAAGTGCTCCCAAAGCATACTTTGTAGAACTACAAGATTCAGGAACAGCTTCTTCCCTAATGTCATCAGGCTGCTGAACTCTAGTAACAACTATGCTCCATGATGGCCATCTGGGTCAGTAGAAAATGTAGTAGCTTGTCTCGTATTGTACTTTAACCTGATTACCAGTCACATCTAATACTTAGTGCAATATTCACCATGACTGTAACTTACAAGCCATCTAGAGCTGTAGCAATACAGTAAATATTTGTTCTTTCAGTGCAATACATGTTACAGATTCATAAATTAACCATAGTGCAATAGTCCATAGTGCAATACTCCAATGTTCACAGTGCAATACTTAAACTTCTCTTTCTGTGCAAGTATCAGTGTGATGTCTTAACCAAGTACCTGTGCAATACTAAATTCTTGTGCAAGTAACCCCCTCAATTTAGGAACACAGGAAGGTATGTTTTAGTTATATATGAATTTTGATGATTTTAAGGCAGCTTCACAGTAGTTGTAAAAGTTTTAAGAAAGAATCATAAGATTACTAGGACAAGTATTTTGTTAGAATATTTCAAAAGGACTGTATGAAAATAAAAAAGCTATTTTATCATTTTCATGTTAGGAGATAAAAAGATAGTGTGAAAAAGAAAACAAAATCAGTTCCTTGGCAGATGATGTGATTGAGATAATGGATACATATCAGTGGAGCAACAGGTAGTGTACTTGCCTTTGGTACAGAAAGCTGTGGGTAATAATCCCACACTAGCTGATTGGGTTCCTAACACTGCCTTACAGCATAAGGGGGTGCTGCACTTCTGAGTGAGCCATCCCTAGAAAAAGACATTAAACTGAGGTCTCATCTGCTTGAGTTGGTTGTAGCTCAGGTGGATGTAAAACAACCCACAGCACCTATAGAAAAGAGTAGGGGTGCTTAATAAACATTTGAATTCATTTTATATCATATATAGTTACAATACTTTATGAGTTATTTATTTAATTATTTATTCATTTGTTTACATTTGTTAACCGGGAGTGACCGACTGGACATAGGTCCATTTTCAGCGGCGGCCCGGGGAGAAAAGCTCCACATTTAAAATAAACAGACAGTAGTTACATTGGCTTACATAGCGACTAACAATTTAACATAGCAAATACTTACAACATATTTACAGATGAAGAACATAGTGCATCAGTAGACAACTAGAATCTTTATCTGTGAAGTACATAACAGACATTAACAAATGTTACAATAAGAAGTTCCTGCCATATAATAAGTACTAGGCTTATGAGCATCTGAGCTTGCTGTAATCAAGGTAGTTAGTGGAGTGGAAAGAAAGATAGTGGTTGGATGGGATGGGTGATATTAGAGTGGGAGTTGCAAGGGCATAGCCAGCATGTTTTTAGGTGAGCTTTTAGTAAAGTTTTGAAGTGAGTGCTTGATGGTATGGAGGTAATTGTGGGTGGGAGGGAGGTCCATAATTTGGCTATGGTGCAAGAGAATAGTGCTTCACCAGCAGAGTTATTGGCTTTAGTGATCTGCAAGCGATTTATGTTGCTGGATCTTAGTGGTCTGGTGGTGCGATAGGGTTGGAGTAGATTCTGGAGGGATGGGACATTTAGTGGATGGTTTACTAGTTTGTGGGCAAGTGAGAGTTGATACCATTGAAGGAGGTGAGGGAGTTCAAGCCAGCCCAGTTCAGCAAGTGAGAGACAGTGGTGACTATGGTAGGATGCCCCTGTGGTGAATTTGATGATTTTGTTGTAGCAGGTCTCTAGCTTGTTTAGATCTCCATGCCTTAGGTTGGTATATATTGGAGAGGCATAAAGTAGGGTGGAGATAAGGTGGGAATTTGCTATTGAAATCTTTGCTGCTTTGGTGAGAAGTTGCTTATTTCTGTATAACTTTCCTAGTTTTTTTGGTCATGGATATGTGAATGTCAAATTTTAGTTTATTGTCTATTTCCACTCCTAGCAATTTGGTGTGTTCAGTTGGGTATATAGTGGTGTTGTCTTTTGCTGTGATGTTAAAGTGAGATTGTTTTGAGTATGTTTGGTGGGTTGGAAGATGAGTAGTTTAGTTTTGCTTGGGTTGAGTATTAACTGGGTATTGGATAACCAAGTTTCAACAGAGGAAAAGGCTTCCTGTGTGACTTTTTGCAGTTTGGGTAGGGACTGGGCTGAGCAGATGATGGTTGAGTCATCATGTGCGTATTGTATGTGTGCCATGTTTGGTGGCAGAGGCTAGTTATCAACACAAAAGGGTAAGTTATCAACACTAAAGAACTTAACTAAACAATTTTATTTCTTTCATTATTTTTATTTATATTTACCTATTAACTACCCCACTCTTTCTTCCACTTCCATTTTATTTCAGCCAATAAATCATCCTCTTCTATTTCTTGTTGTATAAAAATTCTCACATATTTTGTTCACACCAGCCATATTGTCACAAACAGTAGTGTCCCATTTATCAGTATCTACTTTATTATACTTCCTTTATAATATCATATTTATATTTATACATTTAACCCCTTCCCATCTATATTAATTTCTAAACTTTTCACAAAATCTTTTATTTTTTTTCCAATCCAAAAAAACAAATGTTTTGTTGTTTCTTCTTCACCACTAGTCAACAAGTGTTCTTGCCTCAGTTACCTTATATTTCACATTCCTTTTCACTGATAAATTGTCTAATAAAATTCTCCAAAAAAAAATCATCTGCTCCATAACAATTTTCAAACCTTTTTATTCTGTCTTTTGTTGTCTTTTTCATCTTCTTTTAATTCCTTTCATGGTATACCACAATGTTTTTTTAATTATATTATACACTTCTTTTTTTCCATCTGTTTCAGTTACTTTTAACTTTCCAAATCCTATTTTTGGCACATTCTTTTTCTTCCATCCCATCCTTTTTTCTTTTCCCTGTTTTAATTCCCATACATTTTTACATTTCTTTATATATAATCTTATCTATAATGTATTTTTATCTTTCTTTTGCCTTTTTTCATCTCTCAGAATAAATGTATAGATGCTTAGGTGCACTACTAGATTTTTTTTAATTTAAATTAACTTCTTCTTTTTTATTAGAAATTATTTTTCTTCTCACCAAATTCAGCCTTGAGCCTCAAATAAAGTTAAAAAACTCTAATAATGCATTTTCCATTTTTGTCCAAACCATATATAATCCCTTTAAATATGCTATTTTTCATAATGTGTAAGCATTCAGCATACATAGGTTGGATTCATTAACACATACACTAAGTGTACACCATTCTGAGTGAATAGATAATGTAAGCATAACTCACCTTCTTCCTCCTAATTTTACTTTTCCTACTGATTTTCTTGCAACCTTAGATATTGAGGGGGATATATAAAGGTTACCACAATGTCAAGCCTATTTTTCTGAGTGAATAAATGTAAAATGTGGTAAGGATGTTCTTGAATGCAGATCATGCACATTTAGTATGGGCATTCATGACTCCAATCAAGTATCTTTTTCTGAAATGATAAGTAAAAGCTTTTCCACCAAGTTAACATTTTTTACACTTTCTCACCAAATGTCACTTCCAAGATCTCTACTTCCTTTCTTGTAAAATATATGGTGTTTATTTTTTCTATCTCACCAATTCCCTTACACTTCATTTTGTTTAACTGAAGATCATCTTTTTAACACCTTTGCAATCTGTATTGCATCTTCACTTACCCATCCCTTCTTTTTCATTATTCAGACTAAATCATTTGAATATGACATACATATTGGTAATGCAACATTTCCTTCCGCCTCACATCTTACCTCCTACATTTCATTAATGCATGTCTCCATTACTGCATTCATTCATAATACAAATAAACATATACTCATTGGGCATCCCTGTTTTAATCCTCTCTTAATACTTTTTTTCCCTCATCCATCCATTTATCATAATTTCGACCCATGAATTTTCATAACATTTCTTTATTGAATTAAAATGTTTCTCCTATACCATATGCCACTAAAATCTGCCACATTACTTCATAGCTCATGATATGAAATGGATTAGCTAAGTCATATCCTATCAGCCTTACTTCTTTTTCTTTCAGTATCATCTCTACTACTTCTTTCACTATAATTAGCATTTCTTTCATATCTCTTCCTTTTATATTATAAATTCTTTTTCCTATTACCTCACTCAATAACTTTCTCCATCCTTTTTTGAAGTGTTATGGGTCTCCATTTTTTATATCTTTTCTTTCATCCTTTTTCTATATAAATGTTATTACTCCACCACCTATGTCTTTTTCCAATATACTTTTCTTCATTCATTCATTTATATATTTTTTTAAAATTCAGTTTTGTCCTTATTCATTTCTTTATAATTCTCATAACTTATACTGTCTAATCCTGGTGCTGATTCCTTCTTACCCTCTTATATCATCTTCTCTAATTCTTCTATTGTTATACAATTTTAAAACGATCCTTTTTTCAAATTTTTCCCTCTTACCATTCTTCTTGCCCATCAATTTCCTCTTTTTTATACACTTTCATTACAAAATGTTATAGCACCTTCATAATATCTTCTTGTTTGTATTTTATATTTCCTTTGCTATATAAGATTGTGTCCATTCTTTCTTGTCTCATATTTATTGATTTTCCTAAATAAGGGGACACCCCCCTCATTCTTTCCTCTCAGAAGATATGTTTGCCTAGATAAAACCATTTCACATGTTATTTTGTTGACTTCCCCTATTCTAAGCTATTCTGCTGTATGATCTGAAAACTCTTCCATCTCAACACTCCCTGTTATTTCTTTAATATTTTAGAATAAATTCTTTAATACTCCTCTTTTATGTGTCCATCTTATTTTTTTTCCTACTTCTAAATATCCACTTTTAACTAAATCCCCTAACATCTTATTATCTTGTATTATTTTCACTTTTCTTTTGGTATATTATAGTTAAAATCTCTCACCACAACTATTGGCTTATTTACGAAAATTTTTTTTTTATTTCTAAAAAAAAGCAACATTTTTTTCTTAGTAATGTTAGTATATGAATATCAGTATTAATCTTTTACATTTTTATCTCATTCACATTTCACATATCACTACCTTTCCTGGTACTACTATTGTCACATCTAAAATTATTTGTCTATGTTTTATAAGAATTTCTATTCCAGAATGTCTCATTTCCTATCAACTGATTTATACCCCCATACCACCTGTATTGCTTTCCTTTTTTCTTCATTGTTACATCTGTATCTAACAAGCAAAATACATCCATTTTTATTTTTACACTGTTCCCCTGTTACCATCAACCTCTTCTATCATTTTATTCTCTCAGTTTCTTCTTGTAATAAAAGCAATTTTTGCAGAGGTAACCCCTAAAAACTGTCTGAGAATATCTACATTGGTTTCCCTTCACCAGCCGTTATTGGTGTTTCCAGTCTCTCAGTTTTCTCTTCCTGCAATACTCTTTCCACCATGTCATTTCTTTTCTTTCCTTTGGCTCTACCAGGTTCACCAAATATATCAGCACTCATGTCCAGTCCTCCATTTTCCAGTTCTCCTTCCTTCAGGAAGTTTTCTCTTACTCCTCTTTCCAACTTGGCTGCAGTTTACTCCATCATGTGATTCCCAGAGCTGCAGTATCAGCATTCCAGCACCACCTAGTAGCTCCAGAGAGTGTTTTACTTCCTCTCCCAAAGAGTAAGGCAAGTTTCCTGATGTGCTGGATAATTTCCCCCAGTAGTATAAACAGTGAATGAGACCACTGGCCTAATGGGTCTAATCTAGTCAAAAACGGATAAATAAAAATAACAATAAAATAAATAACATAATAACATAACAATAAAATAACAATAAAATAAATGAAATAAACAGGACATATATACATCTAAGATGTATGCATGACTAAGGTTGTCATGGCATGAGTTTAAGGATAGTCTTTAATGAAAAATATCTCATGATAGTAGTAGATATATCATTTAGGAGTTAGTATGTTAGCAATGTTATATAATTAGCTGGAAGAGTTAACAAATATGATTAATGAAGGTGTTAATTACTGAAATTATAATTGTTCACCTTCTAATTTACTCTGATATTGAACTGCTCATTATTTTTATTCTGCTTGAGGTCATGATATTAAATAATTATTTATAGTATATATGATTGTATGTGCTTTATTTTTTAATTTGTTTTTAATTAGGTATTCTTGCTTTATTAATCAAAAGATAGTACTAGGGGAACATTGTATAATAGTAGCACTATTGAAAGTAATATAAATCTATATTTTGTTACATTTTTATTATGATACATATGTTCATAAAGGTTTTAATGGCATTGCCATAGCTGGTAACTATGATGTTTTTCTTTGTCAAAATTGCCATAATTTTGAAATTACATAGTTGTCATGTGCCAAAATGATGGATATAAACAAAAAAGCATTAAACATAAGGTCCTGTCTAACAAGAAACAAAGCAGGAAACAGGTTTATTTAATCAAAGGTAGGTTACAATGGATTTTTTAAAAGCCAATCTACTTATATATGATACTGGTGCATAATATATATATATATATATATATATATATATATATATATATATATATATATATATAAATCTGATTTATATCAATGCATAAATCTGTAACTTTTATCAAGTCTATGGTGTATGTGAATTATATAAATTATTGGATTTCATAAAGTGTGACTGAACACTACTGCATGTAATTATCATGTCAACCAAGAAGGTTATAACTAAGTATGCACCAAACATTGTGGACTAATTGATATCACATATGGGATGAAATGAAAACAAAGTAAAACTGAAAGAAAAACATGTCTGTCTATGCTGAATCATTATAATTCAGTTGTGTAATAATTTGATTTACGTAGGTGATTTTGTACAAAACTGTTTATGACTATCAGACCAGATATGAGATGCTAGGACAGTTATGATATTGTTCAAATTCTGATGGGATAGTGAGCCTAGTAGTTTGTAATTATGTAAAATGGACAATACTCTAAAGTGTTCTCTTGAGAAGTGTGGCTAATAATATTATAAAGATGTTTATACAGAAGTTTATAATTGTAAACTCTGTAAATTTTGCAAAGCTGTTAATGGCACTTTTTTCTTTCTTTTCATCTTTATTTTTTGATGATTTTATAGTTTATATTCTGTTTATGGTTGTCTATTTGCTGGAAATCTCTGTTTCTATGGAAATGATGATGTGTATATCAGTTTGCTCTGTTGTAATAATGTGTTGTTGTGTATGAATGGGCATTTGAACTGTCCAGGAGACTTTTAATTCATTGCCATATGCACATGCAGTGTTCATGTACGTCTTCGGTTTTCAACAAATATCATTATTTTTATGAAGTTGATGTTACTGTATGACTGGAATATATTGGATGAATATATTTTAATTGAATATTTGGCATCGATAAAGAGAGCTTTTATTAAAATTATTAATGAAAACAATACTGTAGTTTCTCTGGTATACTTTCAGGTTAAGAAGATGAATCTTGCATGATTTCAGGGGATGGCAGAAAATTTTAAACATGATACAACCACTATCACCATGTCATATGAATTTTGAAAACCAATAGTTTGGTTAGCCATGTTGGCAGCACACTCACTAAATAGGCTAACAAAGGCATAGCTGTCACCTTGATGACACTAGCCATGCCAATAAAGAAGATAGGGTTAGATGGCCATCTGCCTAAGTCTCTAAAACTTGGTATTTGATTTTGTCAATAGAAGAATGCTTTATATCAGTGAAGACTTTACAAAGTTAGACCTCCAAATACATGAGTTGTCCAGACAACCATGCAGGACTAAAATGCAGAAATTTCTGACTCATTCAGGTTCATACCTTTCAACCTCTTAACAGAAGAAATATTGACAAAGGCAAAAAAATGGAGAGACAAAGGGCTGAAAATAGTAACAAATTTTAAATATTGCTCTTATAAACTCAAAAAGTTGCTAGAATTAAAGGTTTTGTATTACCATGTATTTTCTGAAGAATCTGAAATCTGAAATTTGGATATCTGTTATTATTTAGGTAATTCTGTCCTCACTGATTTGCCAGAAAACCACACATTTTATGAGCAAAAGACTATAAACATGAGACAAAAATCTGAACATTCTGTAAAAATCTGGGCAGTTGAGAGTTATTTTCAGGTTTGAGAAAACAGACAGACACAGGCTTTGCTTGTCTTAAGTAAGTAGTTTGAAAGCAAAAGGTACATATGAAAACTTGGAAAGGATTGTCAACAGGTTAAGTGTCCCTAAAAAGTGCTAAAAGCATTGTCTGAATGATCATTAAGTAGCCTAAGTCTTCTCCTGGCCACTTTGTTTTTGCAAGTTAGTCTTTTGAGGTACACAGTATTCCTTAGGCATATGGGCAAGACAGGAACAACTCTGCCATATGCACCTCGTGTTATGTGCAGTCTATCTACTTACTTAGCTAGAAATGTTGTTGGCTACACTTCTGATGGAGAATAAATTGGAGGAGATTTAAGATCATAAAGAGAATTGTCAGCGTATGAAATACTGTAGATAAAGACATAGTATTTAACAAGGGAGCCTATGAATGCTGCTGAGATACAGTTAAGACCATTTGGAAGAGAGATTCAATAAGCAATTCACAAAGAACTAATGGGATGATATGCATGTTTCCCAAATATGCAATAAAATCTAGAAGATTTAGGATCTTTGCTTGGAAATTTTTACATAGATATATGTATGCCCCAAGCAGACTCCAGAGAATATTTCCTCAGGTAGACAGCAAATATTGGAAGTGTGATGGGGAAGAGAGATAGGTACTTAGGGGCATATTTTCTGGGAGTGTAGTGGGTTGGTGGACTTTAAGGATTCCCTGCGGGATGTACTGTTGGAAATGCTGGGTGGGGCAGATTGGTGTGATGAAGGAGATGAATTTTCTAAGCTATGACACAGAACTGGAATTGTCTAGACATAATAAGGCCAAACTTATCTCCAAAATTAATAAAGTATAACTACTGCTTGAAAAATGTAATGCATTCATAGACATTGCAGGACTCAGCATGAAATCAGTAATGATTTAAGTAAACACAGAGTAGCAGAGTGGTTACCATTATTGCCTCTCAGCTGTTGGTTCTCCTTTTCATTTCATGACTTGAATACCTTCTGTGTTTGGTATGGATATCATCCTTGGGTCTCTGTGGGATTTCATGTGCTTTCCAGCAGGAGTTTTAATTTTTCCCACATTCCAAAGAAATGGTATCAGGCAAATTGGCTGTGCTTTCCTTCTGTGACTTAATGGGAGAACACGAGTGAGGCTCTGAATATGTGTGTGTGTGAGTGTGTGTGTGTGTGTGTGTGTGTGTGTGTGTGTGTGTGTGTGTGTGTGTGTGTGTCTGAGGCCTATAAATGACTTCTGTGCTATGTAGGAGTGCTTTCTGCCTTATACCCTATGCTCATCAGGATAGACTCCTGCTCCCCTATGAACTGGTTAATAAAAAAGGAAGCATCTGAATGAAAGAATGAACAGAATTTGTATTCATGCTGAGTGCATTTTTGTGTTCAGGTCATCAGATGTGGATTCTAATCATTGGGTTTCAAATAGCAAGACATTCTTTAATGCTCTATAGGCCAGATACAGGTATAATCTAAGAAGGTAATAAGGTGCAGAGAAAACAGTGTATCAGTTTGGTCTTTCAGTGTAAGATAAGCCATAAAGCCCTTTGTACCTTCCTCAACTGGGCCACATGGCACATGAGTAGGGTATGTAACAGTTACCAGTGTTCCATAATTGGTATGGTAAGAGCTGTGTAATGGAGTACTCTTACTTGTCCAGTAATGCTTTCACTCTCCCCAAAGTATCAGGTGGGAACGCTATATGCTTTAAAGATAGTTGTGCCTATATTATCATCAAATTAAAGGTCATTATCTTCAAAGACTCCAAGCTTTTTTTTACTGTTTTCTAAACTTTTAGTTGTTTTTTTTTTTTTTGCAAATGCTGGAATGAGAAATGTTTGGACTTCAAAGGCAAAGTCATACTGGCTACACCATTCTGTAATGTTAGTTGATATTTAAAGAGAGGAGCTGTCAGTGGGGTTAAGGACAATCCTCTCAAGTTAGCAATCATCTGCATAGATGGTAAGCCAACTACTTAAGTCAGTTTTGACATCTGAGCTCAAGATGCCTAAAAGGCATTTTCCCAGAACAGAACCTTGAAAGACTCAAGTTGTGACAGGAGATAGTAAAAATAGGAGTCCTCCTAGTCTTAGTATGTATGACCATGTAACCCATTGTGGCAAGTGTTATCACTGCTTCATTTAATTTAAGTTCCCTGAGTTTACATATGATTCCATGATGGATTATATTATCAAACTTTTTTAAGCAGGTTAAGGTAAGCTTCAGATAAATCTTCATCTAGGGTGGAGAGCACAAATATTAGCAGTTTAGGTATGTGTGCTCTACCTTTTACAAAACATACTGGGTTAGATCATGGAGAAGTAGGTCATGTGTTATTTGGAAACCAGAAAAATCCAGGATAATAACTCAAGTCCTTGATTTGTATATTTCAATTAATAATTTAAATGGTACATCGGCAGTTTAATCAAATCTTGCCGAACAGATACAAGCATTTTTTTTTTTTGGCTCTTTTGTATTTTATGGTTACAATAAACTGTTCATAAGATTGTACTTTAATTTAATAGCAGAAAGGCACAGCAAAAGAAGTATCATTTGTTGTTAGTTATCAAATTGTATTTATGTCTTTTTTAAGCATTTGAATATGAGTACCTTATTTATCAAATTATGCTTTTACATATGCTGACTTAATGAATTATTATTTTTATACAATGGACTATTAAATGTGTTAAAATTATTCTTTTGAGCATAAGAAAAATATATTTCAAGCATATATTGACTGTTGTAAAATCAGCTATGTAAATCCTTTCTTCACTAGGGCTAAAAATGTGTACACCAAAATAAATTTGCACTATAAACGTACTATGTGCACAATAATTCCTGTGTATATCATTATCTTGTGCAGAATTTTGTACAAGTACAAATATTTCTTCAGACAAAGATTTTCAGCATATCTATAAATGTCAAGAATGGACAATATTAACAGGAAGTTACTCAGAAATGAAACAATGCTATGAGCAAGTCTAAAATATGCCCAGAGATAATTTATTTCTTAGTACAGCTTGAAAATTTATGCTAAGGGAGCAGCCTGTAGAGAGTAATTGTTCTTTTTCTCAATGCACCATTGTGCCACAGCTTCAGGAGGAATTAACTTTGAAAAATGTTTGCTACATCACTTAGGGTGTTAAAATGGAACATGTTTAGGTGGTATTCTAAACAGAAATTAGTTTTATGTGAGAAAGTTATCATTTTATTATCATTGGTGCTGAAGAACATTTACAAACCTGACTGGTACAACATTTGTCAACATATACACTATCTGGGGAAAGCTGGGATATTTAATGGTTCAAGAAAGACCATTTTTTTCTAGATGTACACAAGAAAGGGATGCTTTTGATATAGTTTGCTGTAACAAACACTGTTTTGTATATTGTATTAAAAGGTTCAGGGTTCACATTCAAGAACATAAATGGAATACAAGTAATTCATGGTAAGTAACTTGCAGTAACATGATCGTTAAACCATGGTATGGAAACCTGGTTGTGTCAAAAAATTTACACTTGTGCTCTTGCAAGTTATTCAAGGGTCAGTCTGACAATTTCACAGAAGAATGATATATGTGATAACTATTTCCCAGTTGATAAGTAGGTGGATGAAGTGGTATATTAATCCTCTTCAGTTACAACTTGGATATGCACATTGTTTTAAATACATAACTTAGTCATTCATTGCAATTAGCAAACCTTTTTCAGTCAGTAAGAAACCTTGTCAGTAAAATAAAGAAAGGAAAACTATGATATATTCTCCCCTCTGTTTGTCCCAGTAAGGATAGAATGTCGTAGACTAAGAGAGTCCCCTCTGCTGGTCCCAGAAAGGTTCTGATGTCATAGAGTCCCCTCTGCTGGTTCTATTAAGTTCACAATTTCACAGACTAAAAGAGTCCCCTCTGCTGATCCCAGAAAGATTATGATGTCATAGTCTAAAGAGTCCCCTCTGCTGGTCCCATTAATTTTATGATGGCATACACTAAGAGAGACCCCCCTTGCCCCATTAAGGTTATGATGTGGTAGAATAAGACAGTCCCCTGTGCTAGTGGGTAGTGGAGTGCCAAGTAAAATATGCTCAAATGCCCAAGCAAATGCCCATGGTTATCTATCGTTTGTTAAACAGTTTATAGCATATCATGATGATAAGACATAATTATTCACTTGCATGAGCAGGTTTTATTTCCATATTTTTACAAAAGAGATAAGTTGAATCTAATAAATACATTTATAAACAACAACAACAATAAATATGCCTTTTTAACAATAAGCATGGCTTGCAATACATGGTGTTAAAGCCACTGTTACTTTGAAAATGTAATGAACTTGTTAATTATGGAACTTATATATGTCTTATTTCACTTGCTATTTGCAGTTTTGTTTCCTGATCACTCATATACTATTTCAAGATGTTACCAATGTAACTGTGGTGGTGGTGCTGCGGTAGCGTTGTCGCCTCACAGTAAGATGTTGTCCTGTTCGATTCTCAGCTAAAGTGTCTTCTGTGTGGAGATGTACGTGATGGGCATACCTTCGTTGAAGGTTGTGCATCAGGGCTGGCAACTCGGCACATAAAAATCTACTGCCAATCATTAGCAGACCGGAGTTCCGCTGTGGCGACCCCTAACCGGAATTAGCCAAAAGTCACAGCAACAACAACCAATGTGTCGCATCAAGAAAAATCAGTAGAGTGAAAATTTTAGTTAATGGCATCATATTCAACAAAATTAATTGTTTTTTATTGTACATGATCTATAATAAGAAGATAAGAGACCAGTTAGCAAAAAAGTTAAGACCTTTGCTTCTTATGCACAAGTACAAGGTTTGATCCTGTTCTCTGGACAATGTCTGTTTTAAATTTGTACTTTTTCACTGTGTCTCTGTGAGGTTCCACTCACCTTCAAAAATCATGCTGACTTTTTTCCTCTCAGACTCAGCCAAGAATGGAGCTGTGGGCAGCAGCACAGACTCTAGATGGCACCCTATAGGGGGAAGAGTTATACAGACCAACCCCTTTGGGCATCTACTGTGATGCACAGTATCATCAAGATAGGAGAAAATAGACCGCAGACTGTGCACTATGGCAGGGCTAGCCAATCAACGGTGTAAAAATATGGCTCTAGATGATTTGGTTCATGTTGAATAAAGTCACCAAATGGGCATAGGTATTTGCTGGTGATAAGTGGATTGATGGCCCGACCTACATCAGGGAATCGTGGTAACAGAGGGAGATGTGTATGCACCCCTATTGGCCATTGTGCACCACTATAAAGCACAGGAGTCCTGGATCAACAAGCTACTGGCAGGCTGATGTCCAGTTGCCTAGCTTGATTAACCTGAGATAGCCCTGTTGAGTGACTGGATGTAAAATCAGTCAGCCTACCAAACATGGTTATTGCTACTCTCACTGTAGGTTTGCTGACAGAACAGAGTGCAGAAGTGGATGACATGATGGTACGGACGAGGCTGGATATCCTTTGTATCCAAGAGACAAAATGGAAGGGCGGTAAAGCAAAGCCACTTGGTTTGGGATCCAGAGTCTACTTCTCAAGAGTATGATAGGCTCGAAAAGGTGTGGGGGTAGTGGTGAGGAAGGGGCTTCAGAAGACAGTGAGGGATGTCATCAGAATTAATGACAGACTCATGGCAATCAGATTCCAACCTAATGATATGGCAGTATTGATAATCTCAGCCTTTGCCCCACAGCAGAGTTGTGATAGTGAGGAAAAAGTCCATTCATACAGCAGTTGAAGGACCTACTAGATAAGGCAGGGCAAAATGAATTGGTGTTGATAATAGATGACCTGAATGCACACATCAGGACAGACAGAACAGGATATGACGACTGCCTGGGTCCACATGGGAGGGGCATCAGGAATAAAGAAGGTGAAGGTATTCTAGACTAGTGCATGGTCAATGGCTTGATAGCATCCAACACATGGCTCAGCAAGGGAAACAATCACAAGACCATATACAAGAGTGGCCAACATGGAACACAGGTAGACCTTCTCCTACTAAGGAAAGGGTACTGGAGTAGAATCAGCGATTGCAAAGTCATACCCAGTGAAACAGCTGGCCCACAGCATATTCCTAGTGGTTGACAGTATCAGCTGCAAGCACTGGTCACAGAAGGCTCTAAGGTCAACAGAGACCAGACTGAAGACACGGAAGTTGACTGGAGAGAAAGCACAATAGTTTAAGGAGTTACTCAGGACTTTGTCACCTCAAGAAGAGAAAACAGGTGGAGTTGAAGAAGAATGGCAGCACCTCAAGCATCATGTGGTAGGACTATAGAACATATATGTGGCTGAGCCAGGTATGGATATAATGTATGCAAGGAAAGCTTGTGGCAGAATGTAGACCTCCAGGAAGTCATCAAAATAAAGGAGGGTAGGAAAAAGTGATAGAAATGACGGACCAGGCTTGGAAGGGATACTGGTTGGCTAAGAAAAGAGGCTAAGAAGGGAGTTGTAATAGCAAAGTACAAGGCATCAGAGGTACTCTACCAGCTTCTGGAAAGTGACTCAGTAGTTGGCACAAAGAAACTATATCAGGTTGCAAGGCAAAGATAGAAAGATAAAGAAGATAGTCAGACACCCTTCATTAGCGTTGCCAGCAACAACCTGCACGCCAATCTACAGGACATCAAAGGCAGATGGAAGGAGTATTTCCAGCAGCTTCTGAATGAAGATAACCCAACAGAAGCTGTGCTGTCCCAGACACAGCCTATGAGGAGAAAAGAAGAGGAGCCCATCATAGAAGAAGTAAGAACAGCACTAAGGAAAATTAAGCCAGGGAAAATAGCAGGCTCAGATGAGGTCACATTAGCTATAGGTGAGATGGTAGAGAAATGGTTCCTGAGGGTAGCCATAGCAGTAATGGAGAGAAAGGCATATCTCAGATGACTGGAGAATAAACATACTAGTGCCAGTGTACAGTAACAAAGGGGATATTCACAACTGTAAGCAGTACAGAGGTATCAAACACAATGTCGTATTGCACAAAAGTTCTGGAGAGGATGATGATAAACAAATATGTAGAGTAGTAGAAAATTAGACGGGAGATGAGCAGCTCAGTTTCAGATTAGGATGTAGCAAAACTGACCCAATGCTTGCAGTGAGACATATACTCAAGAAGAAATTAGAAATGAGAAAGGGGTCCAACTGGGCATTCCTAGACTTGGAGAAGGCATATGACAAGGTCCCAAGAAAGTTGGTTTTGGCAGTCCTGCAGTGGTTCAAAGTCCCAGAAACACTGGTAGAATATGTACAAGTTATTTACAAGGATCCAGAGACTCATGTATGAACAGTGTTTGGTCTCACAGAGGGGTTCCCTGTGGGAGTAGGTGCGTATCAGGGTTTAGCGTTGAGCTGACTGCTGTTCATACTGAGGGACTACATTAGCAAACAGGGTGGTAGGTTCAAATCAACAAAGGTGCTGTATGTAGATGGTGTGACATTACAGGCAGACTCTGAGGAACAACTTCAGCAAAGGATAGGGGAATAGAATGAAAAACTGAAGGCACAATTGATGAAACTGAGTGCAGTTAATACAGTTATAATGGCAGCAAATGGGGATATAAGAATAAGCTGAGAACTAAGATAGAAGGGAAAATAGTGGAACAGGGTAACAGCTTCAAGTATCTGGGAGGGGTGGTTGGGGAGAAGGGAATTTGAAATGAGGTTGTCAAAGCTAGAATCAGATGGGCAGCAGCCAACTGGTATAGAGTGTCAGCTGTAGCGTATGACAAAATAATGCATAAGAAGCTGAAAAGTAAGTTGTACAGTGTTTTGACCAGTATTGCTGTATGGTACAGAAACTATCAGTAAAGGCAGAGCAGTTGAGGAAGCTAAATCTGTAGGAGATGAAGTATCTGAGATGGGTGGGCAAAGAAATGAGAACATAAGAGCAGAAACCAAAGTAGCTCCAATTGTAGGAAAAGTCAAAGAGAATAAATTACAGTTGTTCTGGGGCCAGTGCAGAAAAACAGAAGACAATTTGATAAAGAAGAATATTTGGGAGAGATAGAAAGAAGGTAAGTGGAAATGAGGGTGTCCAGCAAAGAGATAGATGTTTTTTGTTCAAGAAGATCTGCAACAGTTAGGCATGAGTGTTGAAAAAGGTAGGAGAGCAGCACTGAACAGAGAGAGAGATGGCAAAAGTTGATACAACACCCCAATCCCATATAGTAAAATGAGAAAAATGGGATTGATGATGATGGTCTGTGATAAGCATTAAAATGTTTAACATTAGATAAATAAACAACATGAATATTAAAAATAAACAGTTGTATTGCTGAATATGAACAAGGCACAACATATGTAATTAGAATACCCCAAAAGAGAACAGTGAATAATCAATCATATACAGGGGCAGTAAATATTGTCCTCAATCATAATGAAGAAGATGAAGTTTATAAAAAAAAAAGGGAGAAACAGACCATACATCACAATTCCTCTCAACTCTCCAGATTTTTTCAGAATGTCCAGATTTTAGGGTTACCACCCTTTTGAATGCCCTATTTGGGACTTTTTTGTAGAAATGTGAGATTTTGCAGGACAAACTATACCTATGGACAGTGCAATGGACAGACCTTCACTTTTTTGCCAAAATAAAGCTTATTCTTGTAGCATTTAAGTTGTCTGTGCTATTTTATACAGCATTTAGGAGTTTCACATACAAAATAACTGTTTTATGCAACTATTAAATAAAACTTGGGTAACATATTTTTGTCCAAAAGTCTCAAGGCATTTCCATTTTTTAAATTTGTTTTTGCAGGACACAGCTGCCCAAAGATGGACAAGTGGTAACCCTACCAGATTTTCCCTCATATTTTTTGTTTGTTCCTCATAAAATGTGTGTTTTTTGTCAAATCACTGAGGACTGATGTCACTAAATAATGGCATACATTTGAGTTTTAGATTTCATATACTTCAGAAAATGCATGCTAACACACATCCTGTTATTTTAGCAATTTTCTGAGTTTATAAGACCAATATTTAAAATCTGTCCCTATTTCTGGGTCTTTGTCCCGCCCCCCATTATTTGAGACTTTGTCCAGATTTTTTTTGTTAAGAGGTTGATGTCACAGATTGTAACTCCCAAGTACTATTAAGGTGATCATAAAGACTGGAAAGGAAATGGATAGACAGTTTTCATCAAGTTATGTTCAAAAGAATTAACTAATTGCATTGTTGCAGAAGTTTAAAAAGAGGTGGAAAATCTGCAATCAAAAATAATAATAGGGGATTAGGTTATGAAAAATGGCAGTGCAAGAAGCTAGGATTTTAGAACACTGATGTGGGTCAGAACGGGGAATGATAAGCTGGAAATTATTACTTAAGGAACAAGACAAGATAAGTGATGATATACTCTTTATTTTAAATTTACCCGATAAAGATTTTACTGCCATTGAATTATATTAAAAGGTAAAGGCTTACATTTTGTTCCAAGTGAAGGCGTTGATATTGTCAACACACTCAAGGAAAGGAAATTATATGTAGCACAGCTTTTTGTGACTACTTTTTAGAGAGAATTTTGCAAGTGGATATATGGCCAATAACACCCTTAGAAAAGAAAAGTTTGTTTTGAACTATTTTGAACTCTGTTTTATCTTCTTTTGAGTCTGGGAGCATTTTAAGATGCCAAATGTAGTTTAAGCATATGGCTTGAGGTATGTTCTCTGAAACTACTTTAACCAACAGTGGAGTTCATCTCCTTTTCTACTGTTATGCGACCTTGGAGTTGGTATATAAAAGTTTGGGAGATGGGTTCCCCCATATGGGGATACATAGTGGCTTGCTCACTACAAAATCCTTTCTCAGATGTTCACTTAAGGTTTTTTTGGTGAACACGTTTTGAATTTTTTTATGTTTGCGAAAACCACAATCTGTTAACTGGCATGAATCCTTTGGATGTCCACTTGGGAAAAAGACATTAGAAATGGGCTTCATAAATCTGTTAATAAAAAGTACACATTTTTAAATCATAATTCATTAGGAATTAAAAAGATTTGGAACCCAATGAGTCAAAAATAAATTATATTATGAGAGCTGATAAAGATGGAGCTCTGGTAATTATATTAAGCACTGATTATAATCAGTAGCTTAGCTAGGGTGGGACGAAGGAGGCAGCCTTAGGAGCTGCGACTGGATCTTAAATGCATTATTGACATAAAGAAATGAATGACATTATTGCAGTTTTGGTCAGAACTGAATCACCTTAGATCAGAAGAAATGGACTTGCCTTGCTCCTTACAGTAGGAGTGACAGTTTCGGAAACAGATTTTGTTTTTAACGTTACTCAAGGACCATTGGAAGAAGAGACCTGTATTCTACGAATGCTAGACCAGGGAATTAATTTTTTTTAGCTCCTCAGCTTAAAGGTGAGGAAAGAGGGGTGCCAGAGCAGAGGCTGGCATCAGATGAGAATAGCTGGCGGTGTCTCTGATTATAATAATGATATTAGAGTACAGTTGTCAAATAATTTTACTTGATATGAACATAGTACTTAAAGCATATAAAGTTATTGATATTGCAATTCTAGATTTATTTGATTCAGGATATATTTTGTATGATATATTGGATTTTTATTGGTTAAAACAGCAAGTTTTTGCTACATTTTGTGGAATATTGAAAGTGTGTTTAGACAGAAAAATCCTACATTTAAATGTATTATCAGTACAGTAGGTTGTAAGACAGACTGGCTAAGTTTTAGATGTATTTTTGAATGCTTTTGCAAAATTATTGTGATCTTACATGAAGGATCATTTGATTGTTTTATTCCAAGCAAAAGATGTAATTTTATCTAATAAGTGTTTTTATTACAGTGGATATAATTTCTTTATATTCTGTTATACCATGTTATGAAGGAAATTTAATTTCAAATTAGTGGTTGAGACACTTTTTGAATGAAAAGGAATTTGTTGAGTTTTAGACCTGAAAATATTTTTTTCTTTCGTTTGATGGTAAAATTTATAGATACAAATTAGGTGTGCATATGTGTGTGTATTTGATTATTGTGTATTAGGAGTTTAAGGATATTTATAATTCAGATTTGTAGAATTATATTAATGTCGTTTTTCATTTTACTGATGATCCCTTTAGCATGGGAAGGGGATGAAATAATATTAGATGAATTCATTATTCTTTGTTGAAATTTAAGGTTAAAAAGAACAAATATATTAGATTTTTAGGTTTAATTTTGAGTAAATCAAATAAGATACAGAGTAGTATTTTCAGAACAGAAGGAGAAAGCACTACTTTTTTATACTATGACAGTGTATCACAGTGTCAGTTGTGCAGTGGGTACTACACTCATCTTTGGAGCTAGAAGAGCAGAGGGCTGTGGCTTCTACTCCCACTCCAGGTGACTGGACAGTTGACAATGTAGTGCAGCATTAACATGGCACTATACTCATGAGTGTGCCAGCCTTCAGACGAGATGTTTATCCAAAGTCCCATCTGCTTGAGTTGGTAGTGGTTTATGTGAATGTAAAAGAGCAAGTGGTAAGCATCAAAAAGAATAAGAGAAGTTCTCCTGAGGCTCTGGCCTCATTTCCATGAGAAGTAAAACTACCACCTCTAGTTACCCCCAAAAAGAGGCCACTAGCCTTGCGGGACTCACCGAGTCAACAAAAGTATATGCAGAGAGAGAGAGAAAGATTTGATATCTGCAAACAGGCCAATAAAAATGCAGAATGTGCAACTGCATGTTTATATCAGACTAATGAGAACAGGGGAACAGCAATGGTGGGTTTATATTTATTTATTTAAATTTTGAGTATATATGTATATATAGACAGATATATATATATATATATATATATATATATATATATATATATATATATATATATATATGTATATATATATATATATATATATATATATATATATATATATATATATATGTGTGTGTGTGTGTGTGTGTGTGTGTGTGTGTGTGTGTGTGTGTGTGTGTGTGTGTATAGAATATATATATATATATATATATATGTAAAGAAGTTATAACTTCCATGTACTCTTCCCTCATCAGGCCAGTAATTGAGTACAACGGCCCTTTTGGTATGTACCTTTCCAAGCACCTGCAGCAATTGGAGAGACAACAAAGGTTCTAACAAGGAAAATTCAAGGTCTTCAGCATCTGTCTTATGTGGACCATCTAAAATTATTTTCACTTTATTCTGTTTCATAAAGACTACTAAGAGGCTATCTCTGCCTTGCATACAAGGCAATCTCTGTTTTTGCTTTATTAGAAATGCTGCATATCCATAAGTCAAATGGTATATGGGTTACTCACTCTAAAGACTTTAACCTGGTATGTGACATGAATAGAACCTGCTGGAGGGACAGATTTATCTCCCAGAGGTTACCACACCATTGGAACAGACTCCCACTTCATGTCAAACAGATAACCTCATTGGCCATCTTCAAACACAATCTTGACAATTTGATGAGTATCCGTAAATTCACCCCAGGGGTTCCACCTGTGTCCCTCTTGGACAGGAGCAACTGGATAGGTGCTGATCATGTAAATAAGGATAGAACTTGGGTAGGCTTGTAAGGGCCCTAGACCCATTGGCCTAGTAACTTCCTATGACCGTATGAGATAAATATATATATATATATATATATATATATATATATATATATATATATAAAATATACCATGTAAGTCGGCTGGTCTCCAGATGCCTTTTCATCCATAAGAGAGGCTCACTGTACAGCACATAACAAACTAGGTTTGAGGTTCAAGTTCATTAAATATTTTTACACATTACACCACTATTAAAAGGAATTACCAATAACATAAACTAAAGCATAAATAATATATGACAAAACAATAACAAATTAATCATTTATATTTATCCAACACCATCCAGTGCCATATAAAAAGGTAAGAATCAAGTGCCTGTCTAAAATAATCCAGTGGTAGACACTCTTGGATCCACTATAGTGGCAAGTTTCAAAGATGGGGAACTTGATAGAAAAATGTTTGGTAATCTGAGGTAACAAGACTAACTTGATGAACTGCAAGCAGCCCCATGGTGGCTGAGTGCAAAAAACTTATAGCACAACATGGTACACCAAACTCTTTCAGGTAACAGTTTGGACAGATAAACAAACATGGGTGTCATATATAACCCTGTAATTAAATTGGAAATGAATAATGACCACAAAGAGCAGGTGTAGTATGTTGGTAATGTAGCATATCAGTAATTCACCTTGCTGTGGAATTCTGCACTATTTTATAAGTGGTCAAGTTCAATGATAGGTAGTTCTAGGTAAAGGCATCATAGTAATCCTGTCTGGGAGAGACCAAGGCATGAAAAACAGCTGACAGATCAACTTTAGATAGCTAGAGTATAATCCTGGACATATTTAACAAATGGAAACAAAAAGACTTCACTACAGCCAACTCCAGGTCCCAAAGTTTTAGCTGTGAGGCAAGAATAATACCAAGGTTCCTCATTTTATTAACAAATTCAAGTTTGTTACCACAGGACATGATATAACTGAGTACTGGAACAGCAGAAGAATCAAGGCTGCATGTACTGCCAAGGCCTCAGTCATGGTGCTATTCAGCTTTAACTGCTTTGAGGTTAGCCATGAATGCATCATCAGCCAGGGAATATGTGCTCACCATGTCATCTTGTGGATGAAGAAATAGACTTGAGTGTCATCATTATAGCTATGGTATTACTAGACCCCTTTTCCTTAAAAGGGTCTACTAAAGGAACCACATACACAGTGAATGATAGTGGGCCTAAGATAGACCCTGTGGTGCTCCACAATAAAGGTGGTACAGAGAACAAGTGATGCATCCTGAGCTGACTCCATGTGAAGGCTAGAGAGGCATGAGGTAAACCAGTCTAGAACCATAACAGAAAACCACATAGGAGGTATGCATGCATTCTATCAAGATGCCATTGTTCATGGTATCAAATGCTGCAGAAAGATCCAGTAGGACCAACATTACATAGTTCCACTGGTCTCATGCCATAAGAAAATCTTTAACCACTCTAATAAGAATGCTCTCAGTGCAGCAGCAAGTGAGAAAGCCCAAGTGAAATGGGTCCTTTAATGTCTTCTTAGTTGCATCCACTGTAGTTCTAGGGGGTGGTATTATGCCAAAAACATAGTTAAAAATGAATAGTCCATTCTTTACATTTAAAGAAACCTCCATGATAGAGAAAGACCAAATTATTCCATACAGAAGAATTTTCACTGTATGAAGGGATTGGGCTATACCTGTAATTTAGAGGAATAAGAGTTTCTATTGAACTGTGATCACATTTTTATAAAATGATACTTTCAGTTAAAGATAAAAAAGTCAGTAGAATGAGACCTCATTTAGTCCTTCAGGATTTCCACAAGAATGCCTTGCTAAGCCAAATGAGGCATGTGTAACTGCATTCTCACTAAATTACTATAATGGAACACAGTTCTAGCCTCTTCCATTGGTTACGACTGAGGTGAAGAATGCGAGGAAACAAAATGAAGAAGGAATCCTGATGAAGTCTTAATAACTGTGGAGATATCTTTTTGCTGTGGCAGCCTATAACAACAACACATTTTACTTGTCTGTAGGAGTACAGAACATATGAGCTTGAGGGTCAGTGGGCCCAGAACAATAGCTGCAGCCAGATGACCACATTTGAGGGACACAAACCTCCCACATGAAAAGAGAATTAAATGTATTCTATGCAAGCTATGGTTATAATGGACTTGGAAGCTACGGTGAAATGAAACATAAACTATGGAGACCCAGAACATAGAAATAAGTAATATGATTAGAATAGAGCTGAAAATTAGTGGGTCTGAATGCTAATTCTTTTTTCATCATGTAAACATTTAATAGCTGAAAGATTACAATGTGATTGTTCTGGTAGTATTTAGTGCAGTGGACTTTGTCAATCTACAAATTAGGAATAGAACAAACAGAAAGAGGAGAAAGTATGCTGGCTTCCTAAAAGTTAAATCGGGAGGGTGGCCTAATGGCTAAGGTGTTTTGCCTTGCAAACACAAGGTGCAGGGTTCAAGTCTCACAAGGGATAATTGGCTAGGCTTCCAATGGCTCGCAAGGGCAGATAGCTTAGTACTAACCTATGAATATGTTTAGTAATATGAAGTAGCCTAGAAAAAATGGTTGCAGGTGTTCCTTGAACTCTACATATGTGCATATCCTGCTTTTATTCTCCAGTTTTGTGAAAAGTATACATGCTATTACAAGATGGGATATTGTAATACGAAATGCTTCTACCAAGTTAAATGTAAATATAGAGACTGCTATGCTATGAAAGTGAGAAAGTGCCTTGGTGCAATGATTAGAGCTTTGAGATACTGAGCTGGAAAATAAGGCAAACACCTTAATGAAATGAATGGGAGCTGTAGTAATTGATGCTGTTCTTTGCAAATAAATAATTTTAAAGCATAGGGAAATGTATTATAGAGTAGCCGATAATAGACAAAGACAGGACCAGTTCGGAAACTTAAAAAACAGGATTATGTAACAGCTCAAGTCAAACAGATATATAGGTAGGATTTTCAGAATTGTACATCAGATTCCCCATTGCAGACATTGCATCTTTCATGTACATCTTCCTTCAGACCTCAGACAGTGCATGTTTCCAGACAGCATACCTTTCCAATACTGAAAAATGAAAACTCCCAATATGAAAACATTTACAAAAAGAATACAAGACATAAGCACAAAGTCCTAAGCAGATAACTTCAAAGGCCTAGCTCTATACTTGGTTTGCTACAGACTACTGAGAGGTGATTTATGCCTACCTTACAAGGCATTCCTGGACCCCATTCTGATGAACCTATTGCACATCCATAAAACAAACAGCATCAGAACTATTAGATCTAAAACCTAAATTTTGCTTTCAATATAAAGTGGACATGTTGGAGAGACAGATATGTATCTCAGAGAATTCCCTTTCTCTGAAACAGGCTCCCCATCCATGTGAAACAAAGCCCGTTTCCAACCTTATTTAACTGTAACTTGGACCATTGTATGGGAAATTGAAAATTCATCCCTGGTCTGGTACCTGCATCTCTGATGGACATAGGCAGTCAGTGGATCACATCATAATCAGTAATCACCCCTATATAAATGTGCAAAACATATAACCTGTGGAACACATTTGGGTTGCACAGCTAGGTTTATAAAGGCCCTAGTGGTCATTAACCTAATATACACCTATAAACCCATGAACCCATGAACCCATGAAGAGATTACATAAAAAAATAGCTATAATCATACACAGTGTGTGCTCCTTCTTTAGCTCAGCTCCTGCTGAAATGGTTCCTGGCAAGGGTGAATCTTACGTTGTAAAACTTTAACTTTCTCTTCCACTGTTATTTGATGAATCTGTATATACGGTATAAATCATGGGCATATATAGATATATATATGTATGTATATATATATATATATATATATATATATATATATATATATATATATATATATATATATATATATATATATATACACAGATAGATATACACACCACACACATACACATATGAACAGATGCATTTCAGCGCTTGAATGTTTGGCTGCACTTTTAGAAAATGACTTTTCAATCTTTGCCACTGTTTATGTGCTCGACATCTGTAGTGCATCATCAAAGTTCATATGTCTATAATTAGAAGGGTGTACAGGGGTGTTTGACCCCTGAAAAAAATACATTTTGTTTTGATTGAATCTGTGTGATTCAATTTTATGTATAATCGGATCTTTGTTATTCAAACTGTTTTAGCAGTGTGGTAGGCGTTTGAAGTTTTGATACTTCAAACATTTGTCATACACTCATAGATAGATGGATAGATAGTTAGATAAATAGATAAATATAAAGACAGACAGGGAGATGTGCATGTGTCTTTATATATATATATATATATATATATATATATATATATATATATATATATTTATATGTATATTTGTCTATAGACATATATACAAATACATTTGTATTCTGAGATTGCTGCATAAGCATATCCTTGTTTATGTGGAGCACATTATCTGTAACTTGATAAATGGAATGATTAAAGTCAGCAGTAGAATAGTTTATGTTACAGCAAATGTCTATTTTTAATTACATAATATTGACTAGAATGCTATATTTATCCTTGTAACTAGCAATGTGATCCCTGAAAATGTACGCAGCCTGATATGATATCAACAATGAGAGGTGTAAATTTCTGACAGTGATATGAGCATATGGATTTAGAGGAAGAAGACATATTTGTTTGAGTGAAAGGCATTCACAGGGTTGACTTAACAGAACAAATTTGGAAATGTAGCAATAGATGGGGTTGCTATCTTTTCCCTGAAGCTGGAGAAACATGACTAGTTTAAATAAGTCAATTATTAAGAGGTGAAAGCATTTTCAAGGCTATTATCATTAAAAAGAAAAAAACTGTTGACAGTTGCTCTCGGTCTGTTTGACAATGGAATCTGACTTGTCAGGGTGACATAAAGGAGTAGCTTGGCACCTGTGGTGAATTCTCTCAACTACATTTCTCTTTGTCATTCTGTTTAGCTCTCGCTTCTTCTCTTCCATTCTCCCTTCTGTCTCTTCTCTGTCTCTCTGTCTGTGCTGTACTGAGACAGAATCTGTTTTGGCCTGACACATTAAACAAAGGTAAGCACTACTTGTAAAATGCCTCACCAACATGCCTTTATGTAAAGACCATTATCTGGGATTAAAGAAGCGTCTTATGTAAACAGTTTCAGCCTTCTTAACGTGATAAGGAAAATCTGTAAATATGGGTATGCCACTATTTTATAAGCTATGACATTTTAAGAAAATATTCAAGAGAAGCAATTTTACTAAAGTACATGTTTTATTTTGTTCTACATTTTTACTGAAAATATCTGTTTTGGTGTTTAACGCATCAGTTTAGAAAACTAATAGTAGTCCTATGCATGAAAAAGTATTAAACATGTCAAAAGTATGCAAGTATATTTTATGCTTAAATGGGTTGCAATCAGCAGTTACTTGCGTAATCCACCAGTCCATGCATCAGGCAATGTGCTCTGAAGATGTTCAGTCTAGACAATGGCACAAACACAATGCTCCCAGACAAATATATAGATAAATAGATATATATAAGTATAAATATATATATATATATATATATATATATATATATATATATATGTATGGGTCCACTTTCAAATTTTGAAACTCCAAAACCTCGAACCTCACAATCCCGAAGCTCAGATGCTCAAAGTTTTGGAATCTCAAAACTTATCAATTGAGATCGCCCGACAGTGCGGAATGGGAACTTTACCATTCTCTTCCCTGTAGTGCGATCTCAGAGTTGGTATATTTAAGTAGCAGGGGGTGTGGGGGTCCAGGGGTGCTTGCACATGATTGATTAATTTTTATTGCTTTAAGTGTTTTGTTTTTTTTCTTTCAAGATTCCATATATATACACATACACACACACACACACACACACACACACACACACACACACACACACACACACACACACACACACACACACACACACACACAGACACACACAAAGAGAGATAGATATAGATATAGATATAGATATAGAAATAGAGATATATATAGATATAGATATAGATATAGATATAGATATAGATACAGTGGTAGATCTCCCTCCCTCTCTCTCTCTCTTTATATGTATGTATGTATAAACATGGCAGAACCAAATTTGAGCAAATGTATTTAATATAATTTTTTGTTTTATCAACTCAATTGGTCAACAAAACAGTGTTAACAGGTGTGGGAGTTCACACCGTCCCTAAGGTTAGGAAATATGCCCTTTGCCCAGTATTGTGCAGTCTCAGAGTTAGAGTAATAATTTAGCAGGTGAGTAATGGAAGGCAGTGGTAAAAACAATTGTGTTTTGCTTTTTCTTTCTTTTTTGTTTTACTTTTGCATGTGTCAAGGTTACTGCTCAGCACATGCACTGTTACATGTCGATAGTAATGCTTTAGTTGTTTAGATTTGTATTCTGTAGACCTGGGACCAGATTCCAAAAACTATTTATGAACAGCGCAGCATGCCAAAGGAAGACTTCAGCACACGAGCTGCGGACGTGATTTCAAAAGGCACACTGAAAGCAGTATGTGCATGCCTGTTGGATTCCAAAACACGTGCGCCCAATGTAACTTCAATATGACAAAGTGCAGTGCCAACTTAGTTTCCACAATTCTCAGCATATGCTATGCAGCATCACAAGGAATGGAAGCTACTTCTATGAAATACAATGGAATCTGTAATAATATGGGCAAAAATAAAGCAAAAATACAGACTACAGTCAATGAACTGCAACAGGCTACAGTACTGCAATCAATGGAGGAGGAGGATGCATCCTAGAAGTCAGTTAGCTAGAATGACAGCAAAGCTGCAACTAAACCAGCTGTCAAATTGACAAATAATTTACATGTACCAGCTAGACAGACAGCTGGTGCAGGCTGTGTGCAACGTGTGCCCCACATATGTCTGTACAGACACTGTGAAGCAACCCATCCCTCTTGAAATCAAAGTGTGTCTCATCCTGGGTGTACTGGTATCTGGGACATTCCAAAGACCCACAGGGATGCTGTAGGAGTGTCACAGACAGCTGCCAGTCATATACTGTCAAAATTCCTGGCAGCAATGTGACATCTGTCCACTAAATGGAAATGCACCTGTCTTCACCCCCACCTAAAAACTATCCAATAACACAATGATATCCTACCAAGAGTGTACTCTACCACTCAGAAAGTCCTACAGCTATTTATCCTTGAACTCCTTTGTGCAAATATTGTAAATAGATTCACAGTTTAAAACGAGTGCATGCAAAATGTCTTCTTAACTCTCTCATATAATGCATTTTCCCAAATTACTCTATAAGAATAGCTTTATAATTGTATAACCTTTAAGTGAATTTGTTTCTGACTATTTGTAATAATGAATGTTCTTATTGTGTAAATTGGTCTTCTCAATGTATCATTTATATTTTTTATATTTCTGTAATTTGTATTTTTGGAGCTTTTCTCCCTGGGCCTCCACTGAAAATGAGTCCTCGGGGCCCAGTGGACCTCACCGATAATCAAACTGGAAATAAATAAATAAATAAACAAATAAATAAATAATAAGGTGGATGACTGCATACACTTTCCGTCTATCCCATGGAGTGGAGAACTGTTATGCACCAGTTCTGTAGCATTGCAATTTTCCCACATGTATTTGGTGCAATAGACTGTACCCACATCCCTATTAAGACCCCAGTTCATCCAGAAGCAGATACATTACTAGAAAGGACTGGCCATCCTTGAACTGCCATTGTCTGTGTGCAGCAGATGGCAACATAACAAACATCATGGCAATATACCCTGGAAGTGTCCTTGATGCTGCCGTATGGAGAAAATGTGGTCTGAGGCACACATTCCAGCAAGGTGAAATACCTGAGGGACTACTACTGAATAAGTACAGGAACACAGCTAGGATGCAAGCTGAGGGCATCCCTCAAAACAATATCCATGCTGATAACATATGTGTTTACTCCCCACAAATGGTGTATGTGGTTATCCACTTCAGCAGTGAATAGTGACCCTGTACAGAGAACCCTCAAACCCTGCAGAGGAGGCCTGCATAGAGTGCATGCAACAACAAGAAATACCATGTAGCATGTGTTTGGTGTACGGAAAACCAGGTTCAGATGTCTGAACACATCTGGGAGTGCCCTGCAATACACACCTAGAAGGCAGCCCAGATGATAACTGTGTGTGCCATGTTCCACAACGTGATAACAAGATCACATGGTGATCTTCCAGATACAGGTGTGGGTGAACTACCCAAAGAACCCCAGATGTCTGAAGATGACATTCCACAAGTACCAGTGGTGGAGCAGGAGGACAAGGGGCAGAAGATACAGGCATGGGTGATGGATGGTGTGACCAGTGGTACAGGTCCAGGCAGCACAGCAGCATCTGACACACAACTCTGAGTCATGACAAACCACATGTGCAAAAGTACACAGATTAAACATTGATGTTCAGGTGTTGCCCCACCACAGCAGCACAGATTGCATCTGATGGCAATTATCCAGTAGATGTGTACACCGAGCATCAGACATAACACCATAATCATAACATACAACAGTACAACTCTATCACAACAGGGAACATCATCTCATGGCACAAATGACACAGGTATGCATACAGACTCAAATTTGTGTATCTGTGTATGGAAGACAATTAGGGACACATATCTCTTCAACACATTCCTATCTGCCCAATATAAAAATATGCAAACAGGAAAACAACTCAAGACATAATGCAGAACTGTTGCTAATGTCACAAGTAAATATATATCACTGTAAGGTGTGGAGAAAGTATTGTAATAAATGGAGTCATCTATATTTAGTAAAACTTTTGGATTCCCATGGCATCAGATGCAGACAGATGACATTGTCAGTGCTGTGCACAGCAATTATCATTGCCACGGGGTGAGACTGACACTACTGAATAAAGTGGATCAACTGATAATGTTAATCTTAAGCAGTATAGAGCACCCATGCTCATGGATCACACAGCAGTCCAGTCTGCCCCTACCATGTATGGAAAAACATGGCATACATTTCTCAACAGAGGAGACTGATGGGTGATGCCAGACTATGACTTGAATGTCTGGTCATGTCTGCCAAGCCCACAGCAGATGGGCCAGCAGCGAAAGTGTGTACACATTGGAGCATAGATATTAGTGTGTAATGTTCAAGGGTTGTTCTGCTGAGAGGGAGGGGCCTGCCTCTCCCATGTGGCAATCAGCTAAGCACAGTCAGGGCACACAGAAACCTGCTTCTACTATGGCACTGCTATAGTACTGTCAAGGCCAGGGATTCTACTGACCATGCCACAGATAACATGCTTTGATGTCAGATCCACGATGTCACTGGGAACATTCTTTTGCCTGAGAGAATAGGTGGATACCCTCTGACACACGTCCATGCAAACCAACTGCAAACCTACTTCTACTAGGACAGGTAGTATCAAAGTCTTGTGGGGAGCTGTCAATATCAGCAACAGTCTCAACATGGGTCTGTTGTCCACAGGCCTCATCCTGTCCACCATCCAGTGTCCCCTCATTGTCAGAATGGCTAGACAAGTTTTCTTCCATATCTGAGGCTACATACACATCCACTTGACAGTCATGATCTGGGTCGGCCTTTTCACCATGTCAGTGTCTTGTGTGCCAGTGGTCATGTTACCATACCGAGGCACATCAAATTCCACACCAGGAGCCCAGAATGGATTAATGGATAAAGGTAGGTGATGTGCTAAAAGAAGACACAGATCAGGACAGCATGCTTATATCACATGCTATATATCATTAAAGACATATGATACATGTATCTCACTGCAATTTTACAGAAAAATGATGACTTACCATGAGGTCTTGTCTGTGTAAGGGTCACAGAACATACATAACAGGGAGTTGACTATTACATTATATATCCAACATACATGACATATGAGAGGAATACAACCATAACACTTACCTGACACGTACTCGTGGGAGGATGGTACCGGAGAAGAGGGATGAACTGCAACTGTTGCAGGGGAACAAAGACAGCATTACTAATCACATCATTACCAGCATGAACCATTAAAACAGTGCTAAAACATACAGCAGGTATTACAAAGACATAGCACTTGTTTGTGCACTTGATGATGATGCAGTCTGTTCTATGTATGGGTAGAAGGACACAGTATTAATGGAGGACTACAACAGGAGTAAGTGCAATGACTTGTATGAAAGATAGGTAACAGCATACCACTGAGAGACTCCCAATGATGTGAATTTATGTGATGTTCTGTACATCCTGTAGTGGCAAAGTAAAGCAAAAGACAATATAGTCATGTATACAGGCAATGGAATAGTGACATAATGGCATATATGACACAGTAACAGGGACTGCAGATACACATGTGATGTATGGTGCCCCTGTTGGCCAGATGTTCTTTTGTAGAAAAACAGTGACATTAATGTCATGTAACACAGGTCTGCTAGAGATTGTTGCAACTTATGAAGCTGTTGTTGTAACATACCTGGTCTGTCTGAAGTTGCACCTGCATGACTTGTGCCCCCAGTGTATGTATCTGTAGTGTACAATGTTAGGAGATATCAATATGACAGTAAATGGCAGTGCCATTACATGAGGCTTCGGCAATAACAGGTAGGTGTCATAGTAACATTGTATGGAGACACTCACCTACCATTTTCCAGTGTTGTGCAGCAGTAGATGGACCTGTGAACATTAATGCAGACAGCATTACACATGTTGGTTGTACTGTACTGTCTGTACTGCAATTGTATGGCTACATGTCATTACACTTACTTTGATCATCGTCACCATGTGTGGAACACTGTGCATAATTCAGTTCCATTGCTGAAAAATAATACAGGCAATACATGATTATGCATAAAATATGTGATGATTTACTGTGTAATCATCCATGTTAAGCAAAGTAATACATACATGTGCAGCCTGGAACACTGCTTCTGTCCCGCTCCCAGTTATGTGTCACTCACCATATGCAGGGATACAAGAAATATTGTGATCTCATCAGAGGGAGGATGTCAATGGTTGGCCACCACCGGTGGCATCCTTCAGTCTCTCCTACTGTCATAACCTGTTAGCTGCATGGAGGATTATGTCAGACCAGTGTCGGGACAGGCCTCACTGGATCTATTGTGACCTCCCAAAGCATTAATCAAATTGATGAGGCCTGCCAAGACTTCATCCCTCTATGTTGTATTTCCTGCCCATCCAAGGAGTCTCTGTCCATGTTTTTGCAGAGCATCTATTATAGTCTCGTTCTCCTATAGGGAGAAAGTGTCAACCCTAGGTCTGTTTGCCATTTGAAAGACAGTGATATGTACATGTTCATATTCATGTCAGGGCCCATTTATGAAAATGATTATGTGGACAGTTCTTGTCACTGTAAATACTATGCATTCCTGTGCAATGCAAAATTCTGTGAAATATTCGCTGTGACATATAAAAAGATGCAACAATGCCTGCATACGTAACACTTGTAAAAGTAACATAACTTGTAAATCTTAGAAGCTGTCTGTGGGATTCAAGCCCCTTACAGTAGATATCAGTGGAATGAAGGTCCAAACAGAACAGCATCATGCTACAGGAGACACAGTCTGCATACACTTCACATTAATACTACACAAACATATGTGTACAACAATAATGTGTGATGGCAGTAGCTATAATGCAATTGTAGCCTAAACAGAAAATTATTAAAAAACAATCTGTCATATGAGATGTTATATATGATGACCTCAGATAAACACAACCATTACTGAGTAGAGAATGTCATCTACATCAGCACAGGCTATCTGTAAATTAGCAATTGACCAACTTATTGAAAGTGTCAGAAAACCTCAGGATCTGTAAGCAGGCCACAGCTAGTAAGGATCCTATTTGTATTGACCCAGTAGTTTTAAGACTTGTTTTAAGAACCATCAAGGAATAAATATCCATAACAGCAAAAGGAATACATAGTACATAGTGACATGCAGATAATGTCAGAATCTGTAGTTTTCCGTACTTACACCACAAAGTGTATGGAGTCACCTGCAAGATATACAGATAATCTGTAAATCACTTTATGTACTGATCACTTTTACTATGTACAGCTATCTGTACAACTGCATATAGGAAATTACTGCATGTCCTTGATGCAGATGTTAACATCTGCATATACAGGCAAATCACACACCACTCCATTAAGTTAAAAACTTGTTTCATAATGCACACATTTTCCATAAATGCATAAATCTAAAGAGATACATTTGAAAATGAGTACCATCGACATAGATATATGTATAATGAGCTGATATTCCCCAAGAAAGAAATGCTAACAGGTGCAAAATAACCTTAGCAGCTACCTATGTTTCAGGTATAACTAAAAGTAAAAGCAGCTATCTGCATACGTATTTTAAGTACCATTTGTACAATACATAATTAATTAGGTTCATTAAAATTCCAGGTTTTAGAATCTCATTTGCACACATCAGCATAAGTTCTTAAAATGTGTTGCATTAACCAGTAGCTCAGTGTAATGGGAAGGTGCTCCACACAAGTACCAAATAAGTATCATTAAATGGTACCATATGTAGCACATGCTCATTATCTTCCAATGATCTGATAACATGACATGAGTGCCACTTTTAAATACTGATCTTGATACATTTACAGATCAGAACATTGCTACCTGTGAACTGAGTGGGACCTCAGTGAGCATTTTTGATATTTGTGTACCATTCCATTGGACTTTTGACATTATTAAAATGGCTACATCAAGCAAGCCTTGACACGTCCGAGTGCCCCATTGGACCGAGGAGGAGACCACCCAGGCTCTGACCATCTACAGTGGAGTGAAGTATCAAATAAGAGCCAGACTGCAGAACTTCACGATCATCAACATTTGGAACAAGATTGTGAGGGAGCATCAACAATGTACTGGGATCTGCCAGACTGGAGTACAGGTTCACCACCACTATAATGACCTGCATCAAAGGCACCCAGAGGAGCTTTTTCGGAGAGTCACCAAGGTGTGTCAACAGCTGGTGGATGCCTACAGTAAGAGCCACAATCCTACTTATACATGAACATGGAATTTATAGATTTAGCTTACAGATATTGTTTCTTTTGCAATTTGTGTTAACTGTTATCTGTATATATTATAATGGTCAGTTTTTCTGGTATGTGCCAGATGTTTCCGTATTTATCTGTTATCCGCAGGAATACAGACACACACATGCAGTAACAGTTTGTTAGGAAGAAATGTGCACTGGCTTTTAGCTCAGCCTGTAAAGAAACAGGCCAGCATGCATATTATATATTTACTTGCTGTGGGTTTAACTCCACATATGTAAAACACATTATTATATTTTTATTGTTGTGTCTTTCACACATTGTTGAAAATTCTGCTCTGAATACCTGCTTATTGATATTAATGGATATATTTTGAGCATACTTACAAATAACGCACTTATTCATCAAATTTCTATTATCATCTTCGCAATTGATAATGTTCTGTGAGCAGTACCTTTTCAAGTACAGGGTTATGTGTAAAGCTTGGAACAGACTGTTATATTTCAGGCAAAAAGTTTTTGGAATATGCTGTGATTTGAGGAAGTGCTTTCAAGTGTAATTTTGCCCTTCATTACTAAATTCACTTAAACAACTACCCCATCCTCATCTTTGAATGGATTCAGGGGGTCAGACACACAGCTGAGATGCAGAACAGGGAGATACAATAATGTATGCATTTGATTTGTGATGTGCACTTTGCCAAGGAATATCTTTACATGTAGTCCTCCCATATACATTACGGTATCCCTGATATACAGCACCTTGTATTTCTCTTTTAACAGAAGCTATGTGATACATGGCACTGTCCCACTGTCTGAGGAATAAAGGTTTTTACTTGCTGTACTGGTTGTGACCACTGTGCTGACATGAATTCAGTCTTGCAAATTATTTGCCTAAATGCCCAGCATGTTGTTATTTTTGGAAATCTTAAGCTGTTATCCATATTAGTAACCCATCCCTGCACATTCTTAACCTCAAGTCTTTTCATTGCATTCACAATAAATGCTCTCAGGCAAAATGGACTAGATAGGTTGGTACATAGGTGTCAAGGTTAGAGCATGGACATAACTTACAGCTACAGATTTGAATCTCAGATGCTCAAAGATTTAGAGGAGTGTGTGTATAACATTACAAAACGTGTGGTGAATCTCTGATGTTCTTCAAAGAAAAACATTTTAGAACCTGATCTGAGCAATGTATATCCCTTTTATCTAAGGACATCATTCATTGTTGCTCTTTTATTTTTGCAGCTGGTGAGGACCAAACCCATAATTGTAATCTGTGCATTGAGTGGATGCAGAGGCCAGAGGAGCAGTGGAGGGAGAGAGATATGTTTCCTACTTTTTTTTTTTTTTAAGAAAATATATCTGATCTGTGTTACAGGCCTGTATTTCTTATATTAGCATGCATATTGCTCATAATGCAGTAATACTCATTGTGCATCAGTAAGGTAAGTGCAGTAATCACACTATACCTGTGCTTACAGCTCTGATTGAAATACCAGTATCATTAAATACCTTTTAGCAGCAAGCCATGTTTTCTGGAGATAGTTTTTGAAATGCAGACCGCAACCTAAATGACAGCCAGGTAAGTGTAACAGTCACTCAGATGTTAAAGTGGATGTTTTACATACAAGTTTATAATATTTTTGTGCTGTTTAAAATGCATGTGTTGGCACACTTGTATGTGTGGATGTGGCTTCCAGTGACCAGTCTGTTGTGCATAGCCTGAGTATTCACATATTGAATGTGTATCTGCTGTGCCAGTGTTCACACTGTTGTTGGCAGACTGTGTGGTATGCCATTCAGGTCAACATTGGTATTACATCAGTCTATAGCACCTTAGATGGTTTTGTTAAAACATACTTGTATCCTGTGGTTGGGAGTACTTGTGCACATAGGCATTTCTTTGCACTATTTCATAATAATCAAGCATCATCAGGATGTTTGCATTTTGCAGGGTAGTGCTTGCTAATAAATGTAGGTAGTTTGATACATACAGCTGTAGACAGACAATGCTGTTTCTGCGATGGATACTAGTCACTCACGTGTCACAGGCTGTGGCTGTGTTTTTGGTTGGACATTATTACTGTTTGGTATTGTTGTATTCCTTATACTGATGTGGGGGTCAGGCAATGACCATGGTGCATGGCGCAGCAGTTTGTTATATAGCTTGCATATTAACAGTGCTAATTGGTGGCTGTTCATATAGCTCATTATATGCACAGACTACAATATTAAGCCGTGGTGGTGCAGCAGTAGCACTGTTGCCTCACAGCAAGAGGTTCTCCTGTTCGATTCTTGGCTGGAGTGCCTTCTGTGTGGAGTCTGCATGTCCTTTCCATGGTCAAGTGGCATTCAAAAGACATGCGTAGAATGTGCATGCCTTTGTTGAAGGTTTGGCATCAAGCTGGCACCTTGGCACCTGTAAAAAATCTACTGCCAATCATTAGAGGACTGGAGTTTCTCTGTGGCGACCCCTAACCGGGAAAAGCCGAAAGAAGAATGCACAGACTACAATATACATTCACACACAGATGTAACTGCTCAGGGAACATATGCAATGGAAAAAGAATGAAAACACAGATATCCTGTTAGACCCTCAACCAGACAGTTTACTGAGGCAGACATCATTATTAAACAACACAGGTCCAAATGCTAATGTTATGGTGTCATTTACAAGCTTTTCTTTTGTCAAATTATATTTATGCGAATGATGTATGAGGCAGTGTCAGAGCATGTTTCCATTCAAATGTCAGGATATGTTAAGTGTGATTGCTTTGTATATGCTCACCATGCTTAATTCTGCCCAATAAACAACTATTCAGGTGATGCCCTAATTTCCACTGGTAAATTGTGATATACACGCCACTGTACAGCCTTTATTAGTTTGCTCACATTGGGTGATGGATACCATGTCTGTGACATGTTCTGTTATTAGACATGTCCATAAGCATAGATAAAGTGACATAGAGAAAGCATTGTGTGCATGAGGAGCCATTTGTTAGCAGCAAATCTATTGAGTATAATTGCACTACTCGCTAATGTTTGTGCCATTTCATCTTTAACTATGATTTAAATGAAACCTTCAATGCATGCTAATACACCTCCATTCTCATATTCTTATATGCAGAACTCACATGTGGACGGAATGTTAACTAAGGTGTCTTAGATTACAGATGTGGATATCAGTTTCAGTTTAATGTCAGCTATGATCTTCATTGAAATGTGTAGCCTGATAGACATTAGCTATTCATTGTTAAGGTTTTGATTACTGGCATTCGTCACATATGCAATGGTGGCTGGTGACTTCAAATCAAAGGGGGGTCTGCAAGAGACAGCTGAATGTGTGGGGTCAATGGGAAGGGGTGTGGTCAACTAGGAAAGGGGAGGAGCTATGCTCAAAACCACAAAAACTGTAACTTTGATTAAATACGCTGCCCTGGGTGCCAAACCATCATTATGAGAGTCCAATCAAGACAAAATGAAGTGTAGAGAAAAAAATATTTCAATGCATTGGCTGGATGACAGCTTACTTAATATCTAGATGGAAACAAAAAGGTTGTGAGGCATGAAAAAATAAATTACTTTTTAAATACATTACTGGAATGCCAGTCAAAATCAAGTATAAGAAAAACAAGCAGCACTCAACTCAAACCACTTCTCCTTGCACTGCAGTTCTAATTATAATTTATATTCAGCTTTATTAAAGTACCAAGTAACATGCTGAAAGTAGCAATGTCTGTGATACCCCCACTTGTAAAAATGTTTCTTATCCAAAAAAGACCTGCTGCCTGACAACTATCTACTTGTTTCATGGGGAAAACATGATCAAAGTAAAAAATGAAAAGCAAACAATTAACAAGCTCAAGATACATTGCTTAAAGGATTACTGTACAGGTTATGGACCACACATGATAGATTGGCATTCTGTTTAGTTTGCAGGTAAAGCCTGTAAAGATGACTGCAAGTCTCCAACAAATGTAATGAGCTTCTTAAAATAATGTAATCCTGTCCTTTATTACAAATACTGTCATATGCATTTCAATACCCAAGGCTTATACGTTATCTAGTTATGTAAGTATTCTCTGCATGGCAACAACAGAAAGGCTTTCAATGTTGGCAATTCTTTAACAGCATGCTTATTAAAGCTTATTTGCATCTTACAATCTCAGACAAGCTTACCTGATGGTCATTAAAGCATTGCTACTTAAACATAGAGCAACATGCACTTTCTGAATAATAATAATAAGCATGAATCAACAGCATAAAAAGATGACAGAAACCAGAACATTCTGCAAAATTGAGGACAGATGAAAAGCCATTGTAGTACTTGTGTCTACCTTGGATGGGGGGATACTCTGCACATTTACACTACATAACTGCTCCTTACCTTGCTTGGACACATCCAGTGTCACAACATGGGGGACTGGGGTGCAACAAATATGTCACAATTTGAAATGTCTCTGGCTGACTGTGATAGCCCTGACACATTTGTCATACCTCTCAACCTCAGAGCAAGAAATCTGGATCAAGCCATACATAGAAGTGGGACAAAGGCCCAAAAATAAGGACACATTTTAAATATTGCTCTTATAAACTTAGAAAGATAGACTAGTAGGTCTTGCATTAGTATGAATTTTCTGAAGGGTATGAAATCTGAAACTCAAATGTCTGTCATTATTTTCTAACTCCAGTCTTTAATGTGTTGCCACCAATTTTCCAAAAAAAAACACAATTTTATGAAAAATGGACCAAAAATGTGATGCAAAAATATAAAATAGCCACACAATACAGCTGGGAACCTGTCAAAAAAGGGAGACCTTTTTAATATTAGTACTGCTAATTTGAGCAGCTGACAAAATAAAAGAATCTACATGCATTTCTTAAATAAAAGTAATCTATAACTGATTATTACTGTTATTTATTAATTGTAAACCCTCCATGTTTTCTTCCAAAATTGCCATTTTGTGGAGGGATTATTAGGAGAAGAGCAACATTTTGAGCCAAAATCGGGGACAGTTGAGAGGTTTGGATATGCCTAATTCTATAAAGCAATTTATTTGCATGTTCCTCTCAACCTGTTAATGCAGAAAACCTGGACAAGGCCAAATATATTGGGGGAGCATATAAACAGTACTAAAAATTCCTCTTGTATAAACTAAGACAGTTGATAGAATAACAGGTCTTGCTTTAGCATGTATTTTTCTGAAGGTGATGAAGTCTGAAACTCAGTGTCTGTCATTATTTAGTGAGTTAATTCCTAAATGATTTGACAGAAAACCACAAATGTTATAAGGAACAAACCAAAAATAAGAAGCAAAAATCTATTCATTATGTGAAAATCTGGAGAGTTGAGTGGTATAGTTCAGCCGGAGCTGTCTTTGAGTTTGCTGCCCTTCCCTCTCACAAAATCATGGCCAAATGGATCCTTCCCCCCTGCAGCCATTCCAATGAACCATTACTTGGCTATTTCACCCCATTTACCATAAACACTAATGTGCATACTGCTTTACTTCTACAGTGATTTGGACTTCATTTGAAAGTTTTATTTTGCAGTTTACAGCACAAACACTAAGACATCTGCTAAACAAAGCAATGCAGTCTCACAATGAAAACAGACTTAGCATTAAAACTTCTCTGCCCTTGAAACTCACATTCATTTAAACAGTATTGAAACCCACATTCAAAAAAAATAAATTTGGCTAGTGGCAGATAAAGATTAACTTTGGGCTATTTTCAAATGATATTCACCTTGCACACAAAACATACGTGTTCTGTGATGCACCTTCCTGATTGCACTAAATTATATTCCTTGTATAATACAGTACAGTTGTTAAAGGGTATTTTAAATGTATTGTTTTGAACATATTTCCAGCAAACAATGAAACAAAATGCATGCAGCAATAATGACAAAACTGAGAACATTTCCATCATAAAAGTCTGCTCAAACTTCTACAGTCCAGCAGTATCCGTAAATATGCACAATCTCTGCAGAAGTAAAAGTCATCTAAATAATTCCACATTTAAAAGATCTGTAACTAATGAAGAGGTTGCTGCTAGCAAACAACTTTATATTTCATTGCTTCATCTACAAATAAAGTGCCTGTTGCTGTTGAGGAATAAATTGCCTATATTACATTTAAAAAAATGATAAGCTAGTAATATTGCAATAGGGAATGGATGGCAAATGACAGACGGGTTCATAGTTACTAGGTATCTTTGCCAAAGAGGACATTTTCAAGATGGCAGCATCCACCCCGTTTACAACACAGTACAATATCAGCAATGCATCTACATATTGTGAGAGTAGAACCCACATCCTTCTGCATCAACAGCAAGTATATTACCTGTTGTGCTATTAACAATGCAAGTAGTCTCAGCATAAGCTGCACTAAACTTTTCTTTCCCTGCAGCTCACAGCTGCTTGTAAAAATCTACTCAACACTCAGCTGTATCTCTCAACTTTGCAGCACAAGAAATCTGGAAAAAGCCAAAATGTATTGGGGAGGGACAAAAGCCCAAAAACCAGGGACACATTTTAAACATTGCTTGTATAATCTTGGAAAGTTGCTAGAATAAAATGCTGTGTTACCACCATGTATTTCATTGCCAAGTGTTGAAACCAGGGCCCTGTGCAATACAGTCAGAGCAACATACCACTATGCCAAATCAGCTGTTTTTCAAAAGGGAGGAAGACTGAAACTTAAATGGCTACCATTTAGTGAATTCAGTTCTCACCATAGCTGTCAACCTCTTCGGACAAAACACCTGGACAAAGTCAGTAATGGGGGAATACAACCGTCAAACATATTCAGTGAATTTAGTTCTCACCATAGCTCTCATTCTTAGCACAAAAAACCTGAATGAAGCCAATAATGGGGGAATACAGTCCTAAAAATAGGGGCACATTTCAAATATTCCTCTTATAAACTTAGAAAATTGCTAGAATAAAATGTTTTGTGTTACTATGTACTTTCTGAAGAATATGAAGTCTGAAATTCAAATGCCTGTTGGTTTTATTTATTTAACATTTGTTAACCAGAAAAGTCTGAACAAAAGCCAATTTTCAGCAGAGGCCCAGGGAGAAATACTGCAGACACATGTCTTTGCAACATGGGAGGAAACCAGAGCAAACCCACACAGACACAAGGAGGACATACAGACTCCACTGCAACCAAGAATCAAACCAAAGAACCTCTGGTTGTGAGGCAACAATGCTACCACTGCACCATCAACTATTTAGGGAATTAAGAACTCAGAACCCCCTGATTTTACAAGTAACAGAACAGAACAAAATATGAGGCAAAAATCTGCAAACATTTCACAAATGGTGGTGGGTAGGGAATTCAGGCTCTTGTTACCTGCACCCCAGGTACAGGGTTTAAGCCCACCAGCAATTATCCTGCGTTCTCTCTAGCTGCCAGTTTAAACCAACTGGGCGTTTCACACCCACACCTGCAGTAATCCACATAGCTTTATCCTACACACACACACCTCTGCAGTAATCCATATAACGTTCTCCTGCAACCCAAAGCTTCAGTAATCCTACATTTGGTTTCTGGCTTTCTGGCTATTTCCTGGAAATGTTCCAAGACTGCTGACTCTGCATTCTGATAGCCTTGACTTCTGGGGAATCAGCAGTCTGCTTCCTGAATCTGGACTGGTAAGGCAGCAGTCCAGATTCACTTTGTATGGAGCCTAATGGAGGATTTGTAGGACTGTACCATTGTGGTTCACAGCTGGTGGGGCTGCAGTTTGATATCATGAGTTGCCACTGCACATTTGGTGATACTGGGGACTATGGTCATAACATATTTTAATGTTTCATGAAGACTAGTTTCTGTCTGTTCATTGTCACAATAGCTATCTTATCCTGATGGATAGTATTGGGTATGTATATGTAATTACTGTCCTGTGTTGTGATTCATCTTAACAGAGCATGGGACCCACGGACAATTGGCAATCAGATGTAGATGAGCACATGCCAGACAACTGCTGGAGTCCTCAGATGATGAGGATGATGACAAGGAAATTCAACCTGCATGTGCCATCATCACTGCTGCAACCTGGAGGAGATGACAGCAGAAACAACAGAGAGACAGTTATCGGGAGCAGATCTGGTAGGTGGTGACTTATTATCTGGAAAAGATCCAGGAGGTGTTAACCTATGGGTTTTGAACACTGATGCTCTGTAATAATGCTCACAGGACTGTTCTCTACTCAGTAATGAGCAGGATCCATGACATTTACCTAAGTTTGTTTATTCCACATTGGCATGACAGTATATGTGTATGTGATGGAAATTCTTAGCTTGCTTACCTATGCTTGTTAATGTTACATGATTCCACATTGCTTTGTATGTGGGATTTAAACAGGGCCATTTTTGTTGGAATCAGCAATGCAGTCTGCCAATCTGACATACATTTGTCATTAGCTTAAATGTATTTTAGGTTGGCTTCAACAGCACCCTGTGTGGTGTACACATGCATTGCAATGTCTAACCTTACCTTGTTGTCCTGCTTTATTATTGTCTTCCTTGATGTGGGCCCAGGTTGCCCACCTCCCTTCCACCTTTGTAGTTATGTACTGTATTTTGCAGAAATGTTTGCCTTTGTTGCAGTTATTGTCCATTGTCATGTATTAGTGTGTATTCAAGGGTCAAAGTTTGCTAACTGTATAGTCATTATACAGATGCAAGACATCTGCACACAAGTCACTGACTACTCCTTACAATACATCCTTCCTTTCATTATACTTGTGTGTTAACCATTGCCCATTGTTAAATTTCATGTGCAGAACCTGATACTGTTTTCGAAGCTGTAGTGTTAGATTTGTGTGTGTATATAGGTATTGTCATTGCTTTCATGTACTTTCCATTAGGCCACTGACATTCATAAATATATACCTACATATGTGAGTTGCCTTTGATGTGGCATAAATATGTCACATATATGCATTCCATTACACATGTTTTAGGTTTGTGTACACCTAGTTGTGTATGTAGCAGCCGGTTTGCTGCTTTGCTGTAGCACTGCTCTTTGCACTGTGCTTGGTTGTTTGCTTTTCAGATACATGGTCAGAAGTTCTGTTCTGTCCTGTTCTGGAATTATCTAGCATTCCTAGATCTGCATTTGCTCATCTGTGGTGTTTCTTTGTTTATGCTTACTCTGCTGACACAGTATTTGGATATGTGTCTATTTATCCAGTGTATACTGTGATCTTTACTTATTACCCTAAAACACATCAATCAACCATTGGTCATACACATCCAGGTATGACTGCCACACAGTTTCAGCATGTCTTAATATGACAGTTATAGGAAGAAATGTTTTTCTGCATTTCACCATAGCTGGTATGCATCCCCACCCTGTTTGACAACTTTTCATTGCCTGTTATGTGCATTGCGCTGTGTAGCTTAACTGTCCTTACTACTTTTCCTTTCCTAACCTTTGTCTGTCATGTGTTGTGATACTTGTTCTATGGGTATAGCTACAGTGATTGCCTTCTCCCCCTATGTCCCTATCTTTACCTTTTCTTCTCTTCTTAAATAAAGGGGCCTATTCCCACCAGAAGTTCATTGCCCAAGCCCCCCTGACTTTCCCTCAAATGTTCTAATTAAAACATACATGTTGTTTGTCCCTCTTCTTCACCCATACCCCACATCTTATTTTCTATCTCCAACTTTCCTTGGGTGTGTGCATTACCTATGTTCCCCACACAAGTCCCACTCCCATTGTTAGCTAATGTTAGCTGCAATGATGTGGCTCTGATTGCCCTTCACCTTTATTCATTTTTTTTATTAGAAAATGTATGTATTCTTTCAGAATCTGTAAGGAATAGGTAGCATATCTGAATAATAATGGACTTATGGTGATATTCCATATTTGCCTGTAAGCTTACTGGAAAGATTCTGTAATAGATATGTATTTACAACTGCTAGGCTGCTTAGATTGTAAGATTCTTTCAGTAACTGTGTTATACATCACTCTTTGACAGTGAGTTTTCATTACTTATGAACTACATCCAGGTGATATACAGTGTGTCGTTACTACCAAGATATTCAGTTGAGCACTGAGATATTTGGAGTTCTTTGTGGTGCATTTACATATTACATAGTTATCTGCAACTTTTCCACACATTTTATGGAATCCATCCTCTGATAATTCTTAAAATGGTAACTTCAGACTTACATCATAGCAACAATCAAAGCTGACTTTGAAGTTACTAAATACATAATTAAAAACAAAGCTTCTCTACAGGGCAACAGGTTTCTGTCCTCCCAGTCTTCAGGTGCCCAAGTCACAAGGTCCCAGAAAGAGAACACTGATAACTGGTTTCCATAGTGAATCGGTGTCAGTGCAGTTTCCAAGTGTGTCTCCACAGGATGTGCTCTATTTTGGGAGATTTTAACCCTTCTCTTATTTGTGCAATTGCTAACTTGGTATATAACTTTAGGTATGTGGGAGGCTTGCAGGGACACTTGTCCCCCCATGCAAAAAATGATTACAATTTCAGTTTTTGTCCTTGTGTGTAATTGGATTAGGAAATGGGTGGGAGTTTTAAGTTTAGACTTTTGACTCTGGTGGGTCATCAGTTTAACAGGATGGGGTGCTGGGAGGTCTAAATGGTTAAGAAACTTTGAGCTAGTGGAAGTTACTACACTTTCTTTTTGAGCAAGTGTGTTGCTAGTCATTATCAGGTGAATGCTTGTAGTAGATCCTCATAATCACTTTATCACTGTAATATGGCACTACTACTTTGCACAGCACTCCATAATAATTAATGGCATAATGGCATACCACAAAAACAAAATTGCACATTTGTGCAGTAATAAAAAACAGTAAAACAGAGCAGACCACGAACTGCAGAACTCCACTTTAATAAAAGTTTAGCACTTTCATCAGAACTGTTTCCAACTTCTTCAGAACACCAGCATGTTTTTTGTAATAAGTAAGGTTTTGAATTATGTATGCCTTTTTTGGAAGACTGTATTTTTAAATTGTACAGATGGGAGTGGTTTTAGTATCATGTGACTGTGATGTGCCTATTTATACATTTCACTGTTGTATGTTGGTGTTCTGAAGAAGTTGGAAACAGTTCTGACAAAAGCGCTAAACTTTTATTAAAGTGGAGTTCTGCAGTTCATGGACCGCTCTGTTTTATTGTTTTTTATCAATGTATTTTTGTGCATTTGTGCACTAACATTATTACAGTGCTGCCACCTCTAAGTCCATACATTCTTCACAGCACCACTGATTTGCTTCCCTTACATGCACAGCTGTTCACTTAGTTATGTACCATATAACTGTGCTCATGCATGCTTAGCATGGCTGCAGTGACTAAAACATACACCTACCCAGACTAATGTGGCAAGCATTCCTCAACTATGTACTGGAATCAAACTGTTTGGACAAATGCAGCATCTCTTTTTGTCACTGCTTTGTACAATAACACTGTGATATTTCACTGAACTGTTTTTGAAAATATTTAAAACTATTCATAGTATATACAATGCTCACACCATTTGTGCTACATAATGAAATGGGTTGCATGCTAATAATTAGTCCATATATCAGATGTGAACAAACATGATTAGCACTGTGCAAGCACTGCCTAAATGTTATCCACAACTTTACACATTATATCACTCATTGTGCTTATCTCTAGTGGAAGTCATGTTAGGTTATTATTAAGTCTTGGTCTGTTTGCACACTGCTCATGCTACCACATGAAACAATGGGTTGTAGCAGAAGCCAATACTAAATGAGAGAAAAGGCTGCCTCACAACCAGTCATTTAACCTAATCAGATAAACTGCAGTTCTGTTGTTTTGCATTTATTGCTGGGAAAAGAAGTGTATCTAGTATTGGATGATACAACAAACTAAATAGATTGGAATGTAAAAGAAAAGTATGAGAAGAAGGGAAACATACTCTGAGGAATTATTTTTTAGTTGCAAAAGGGGTTTGTCTGGTCAAGTGTTTTTGTCTGTGGATATCTGCTCAGGTCTGAGTTTACGGAAACTGATGTAAAACCCATTAGGTTTAAGAATGGATTAAAGACAGGAAGTAAGGATGTTAAGGAAGTTAGTGGATAGGCCAGGCAGGCTGTGATGAATTGTGAAGAAGAGGAAGGGGAGAGATCTTTTATAGTAGGAGTCACAGGGGTAATGGTCTCTTTAGTGTGGGCAGTTGTAGCAAAGTTATCATTTGCCAGTATCCAAGCAATTCGGGGTGAGACCAGACCAACTTTTTCAGTTCCAGGGCTAGTTAGAGAATATGGGTGAGTGTGACTATAAATCTTACAGAGGAAGTGTTAGGTAGGCATGGCCTGGAGGAGTTAGGGTCTTTTTGGAAGCTGGAGAAGGAGGTCTTCATAGTTATTCTAGCTGAGGCAGCATTAGGAAGAGTCATGGTTTGATTAAAGAGCTAGAATGGTTTGTGCATGGCGGGAGGGGTAGAGTCAGTCATGCTGGGGGGAATTGTACAGGGCCACAGATGGATACATATATCTAGATATTTATATATTTATATATATGTATATATATATATATATATATATATATATATATATATATATATATATATAAGTGTGTGTATGCATATATGTATTTTAAAACAAATGATGTGTTGGTTTGTGATTTATTGTGCAACTGCTTAGTAAGAGGAGATTTATTTTGATTTATAATCTGATTTGTGCATCAAATATTCTCTGTTATAATGAGTTGCAACTGGGAGAGATAGTGCAATTTAAAGGCAATCCAACATTTGTATGAGCAGCATAAGTGGAGTGGTAGATAACAGTGATGACTTTATGGATTACTTCCCTTTGTATAACGTTAACTTAGTGTACTTAATTTAGCTGAATATTGTTTGTGTGATTTTTTTTCATGAAAATTGACTAAAATGTCTTTGACTTCTGTGGTAACTAAATTTCATTATTCTTTCCTTTTAGAAGTATCTTTTAAAGTGTGCTAAATACTTTGTGTATTTAAAGGTTTATTATTTAATGGTAACACCTGATAACATTGGTGACCTGTGTTCCTCATATCAAAAGATGGATGATTTGCTTACCATTATTAGTAATGAATCTAGACTTACTGATGATGATTTCACTTGTGCAATCTGCACAGCTTGGAAAACTGTTGCCACATTCCACCTTAATAAACCACTCAAAACACCAAAGATCTTTGACGACCTTTATTGTTTAACATAATAAATGATAAATGCATGAAACTTTATTAAAAATAACATAACTTCAATTCCGTGGAAGAAAAAACATAAAATAATGATTCATAAGGGCAGCGCAACCACTCACCCTTGGAATAATCAACGTCCCCATTTGTTCACTTATCCTCACACTTACAAGGCAGCCTTACACTGCTCACCTTCACTATCTCTTCACCAACAAGTCCAAAACACCTCCACCATCAATCTTTCACCACCTAAAATCCTTCATCCAATTATCCACCAGAGAGGGAACAGAAGAAGGGCAAGCCTGTCCCTCTTTTCCACCCACCAGCCCCACAGGCTGTTCCCCCTCACACCATACCCTCACTAAGCAGTCCCTCAAAAAAAAAAACTCAAATTCACATTAAACAAATCAAGCCTAAATTCACTAAGGTGAACCTCATCTGCCCTAAACCAAATGAAATTCCTATCATCAAACTCACTGTGCCAGATAGTATGCACCCCCATCCCCTTCAGTTGTTTCGCTAGCATAAAATTCACATACCTATGAGCCCTCTCAATGGCAGGAAGCTTCTTTGCAACATTCCAAACTTACCAAGGAATAATCTATGACCACACCAGACACACTGATGAATAAAGCTTCCCTCAGGCTAAAATGTCTTAACAAATATGGTAAACTAGCTGCCACTTTGGTATCACACCCAAATCATTCCCCCCTAGGTGAATTAACAATATTCTAGGCAACCGCCACTGGCTCTGCAACATCGTAAATACCTGAAGAATCCGGTTCCACATCAACCATCTGATACCATGCCAGTTAACCTTCCATCCAAAGCATTGCAAGCCTAAGCCTATGCCATTAGCCTTAACCACAGCCCACCTAGCTGCCCAATACATGGAGGAATGGCCTAAAATGATAATCCTTTTTCCTAAAAAAAAAAAAAAAAAATATTAACAAAATAACATACCAATCCTTATCTAATATAAGTCAAAATGCCTTTGAAGACTACTGGCCCACCTTTTTAATAACTTCAACCAAACTGCCTCCTTTTGCTAGGTCAGATGCCCTACCCATCCTAAAAGAGTGAGTAGAAAATTTGTCCCCCTCTAAACCCACACTGACAAGGGCCCTTCTCATGACTAAATTCAGCTTCCCTGTTAACACCCTACCATTTATGGACATAAAAACTAAACCATGTGCCCTACCATCTCTAGCCACATGCAGTCTCCTTCCCCACACTACTGGACACATCCATTCTGACCCAACTTCCCCCAAAACTATGCCCCTTTCCGTTCTTGGTCAGTTTTTGATGACCTTAACCTAATGTGCACTGCCCTTGGCAACGTCAGAACATCCTCCCAAACCAATGTCCCCAGCATCTCTGACATGCGCAAGGCTCCACAGTACATCCATACACACAATGTACCCCACATCACATATTCCTCTGAACTTCCGCATACTCTGCTTAAACCATACAACAGCATTCGTAAAATTCCTGTAGTCACTTACCATTTCCTATCCCTAGTCGGGCCTTCCCCTCTACCTCATCCTTTCAACACTCGCCCAACTGTCCAGGACTTAGTCCAATCCTCTAATTTAGCCAACTGAGCAAACACACCAATTGCTGCCAAAACCATTCTCACTGATCTTACTGCTCTGCCCTGTACCCTCAGCATTGCTAAGTAATGCAACAATAAACCTTCTGACTGCACACATTCCTCTTCCTGTCTTTGCCTCACAAAACTATCAAAATCATGCAATGCCCTACCGTATGCTTTCCTGGTAGATATTGCCCATGAGTGCTTAACCAACCTACTGATCACTGCTGCCCAATCGAGCAAACCTCACCTGGTACCACAATAGGGACCCTCACTGCTGTCAGAGCCCCCTGCAGAAACCTGGAAAACTGAAATCTAGACAAGCTGTCAGCAATCTCATTCTTCACCACTGGCACATGTACCTCTGTAAAAGAAAAATTAATCAACAAACTCAGCAACACTAGTTTACGAAGAGCCAAAAACAATCTTGCAGACTTAGCCATCTTAACTTGCAACACTCTCACCACCGCAATATTATCCGAGTTTTGCACTACCCTCCTACCCCTCAAGTGATCCTTCCACACCACCAATGCAGCCCATATAGTCATAAGCTCCGGAAAGGCAACATCCTGCTTCCAATCCTCAGGTCAATGAGAAAGCCATGGCACTGAAAACCATTGCCCAGCAAAAAATGCTCCCATACCCAACCCCCCAGCGGCATCTGTAAATGACTGTAAATCCCCTTGACCTACCCCATCTGTTTGCCAAAATGTGAGCCCGTTAATCTGCTGTAAAAACTGTAATCACAAAGCTAAGTCCTCCCATGCTAACTTGCTAACCCTTACCCTGTGGTGCTTACTTTTACCTCCTTTCAAAAGGAAAGCCACTAACCTTCAAAACATATGTCCAGGATGTACTACTCTGCAAGCAAAATTCAACAACCCCAACAGCTCCATGACATCACTCACCTGAACCTTACTCTTAGACATCATCCATATTATCTTCTCCTGTAGTTGAACTACTTTCTCTCCTGGCAAACAAAATAAACCTAGACCCGCATTCATATTCAAACCCAGGAAATCTAGCACCTTCTCTGGGCCCTCCAGCTTATGTTAAGTCAATGGCACTCTCAACTCCTCGCACATCCCCAAAAACTCAAACATCACTACCCTTGCCCCCTCCTTCCCCTCACTGACTTGCAAGAAGTCATCTAGGTAATGTACTGCTCTCTGACCTTCCACCTTCTGTTGCCACATCCAATGCAAGGCCGTACTAAACTTTACAAAAGTGGAACAAGCCATTGCACATCCCATCAGCATAGCTGTGTCAAAATAAAAACTATCCCCCACTACCATGTCCAATAATGGCCAGTCCTCCTTCCATAATGACAACAGTTGAAAGGCTGACTCAATGTCCACCTTTACCAGCCAAGGGTCCTCAAAACTTCTAATGATGTGGACCGCATCATCCAAGAATGCATACGTCACTCTAACCTCCTCCCCAGGGATGAAGTCATTGACAGAATTGCCTTCTGGGTAAGATAAATGATGTATTAAATGAAACCCACTCAGTTTCTTCTTGGGAACCAAATCCAAAGGCGACACTTTAAACTGAGTAAATGGCGGACTTTCAACGGGGCCCAACAGACTACCCACCTGACACTCCCTGGCACTGACTTCAGATTTCCCCACCTTACCATTGGAAAATCACCTCAAAAAACCCTCGACCAATTCCCCTGCCACTGCTGGCAATGGATACTGTGTCAGTACCTTAATAGGTGAATGGGTCCCCTGGGGGCACCCTCATTCCCTGAAAGGACCCCCCCCTTTGGCCATGACAATTGGCCCTGCCCAGCACTCCTGTCAACCCCATGGGCGGCCCACTCCATCCTCTATGACCCAGAAAGGATGACACCTGACCCCCAAACTGACCCTCACCCCTGCCACATATCATTGCTGAATGCCTGCCCATACACTTTGAACAGGCATGGGTGAATCTGCAACCTGTCCAAGAACATCTCCCCACATTAAAAGTCCAACATACTCTGACACCCCCTTCTGCAGGCTTACCCACTCTGTTTCCAGATCCGAAGCTGTCCATCATAGTGGACAGCCAGATATCAGGGTGTCTCACCTCCCAGTGCATGGATTTGTCAACTGGCTTCCTCTTGCAAAATTTCTGATCAAACCATAGCCATGTGTTACCTGGCTGCATCTATTGTGCCTTTCATACAATCAGAAAATAAGCCAGGTACGGAAGGGCCAAAGTACTGTCCCTTTCCAACCACACCACCATGTAATATATGAAACCCAAGATCCAATAGTCCCATGTCCTCTGCCAAATCATACCCACATGCCTGAAGCCTAATGCCACCAAGGCAGCCAACAGGTCTTTCCCATTTAATGTCTCAGCTTCCATCAGGCATTGCACACCATCAGCATCAATTAACTCAAAAACATTTACATATTAATGGGTTGTGTACAATAACACTGTGATATTTCACTGAACTGTTTTTGAAAATATTTAAAACTATTCATAGTATATACAATGCTCACACCATTTGTGCTACATAATGAAATGGGTTGCATGCTAATAATTAGTCCATATATCAGATGTGAACAAACATGATTAGCACTGTGCAAGCACTGCCTAAATGTTATCCACAACTTTACACATTATATCACTCATTGTGCTTATCTCTAGTGGAAGTCATGTTAGGTTATTATTAAGTCTTGGTCTGTTTGCACACTGCTCATGCTACCACATGAAACAATGGGTTGTAGCAGAAGCCAATACTAAATGAGAGAAAAGGCTGCCTCACAACCAGTCATTTAACCTAATCAGATAAACTGCAGTTCTGTTGTTTTGCATTTATTGCTGGGAAAAGAAGTGTATCTAGTATTGGATGATACAACAAACTAAATAGATTGGAATGTAAAAGAAAAGTATGAGAAGAAGGGAAACATACTCTGAGGAATTATTTTTTAGTTGCAAAAGGGGTTTGTCTGGTCAAGTGTTTTTGTCTGTGGATATCTGCTCAGGTCTGAGTTTACGGAAACTGATGTAAAACCCATTAGGTTTAAGAATGGATTAAAGACAGGAAGTAAGGATGTTAAGGAAGTTAGTGGATAGGCCAGGCAGGCTGTGATGAATTGTGAAGAAGAGGAAGGGGAGAGATCTTTTATAGTAGGAGTCACAGGGGTAATGGTCTCTTTAGTGTGGGCAGTTGTAGCAAAGTTATCATTTGCCAGTATCCAAGCAATTCGGGGTGAGACCAGACCAACCTTTTCAGTTCCAGGGCTAGTTAGAGAATATGGGTGAGTGTGACTATAAATCTTACAGAGGAAGTGTTAGGTAGGCATGGCCTGGAGGAGTTAGGGTCTTTTTGGAAGCTGGAGAAGGAGGTCTTCATAGTTATTCTAGCTGAGGCAGCATTAGGAAGAGTCATGGTTTGATTAAAGAGCTAGAATGTTTTGTGCATGGCGGGAGGGGTAGAGTCAGTCATGCTGGGGGGAATTGTACAGGGCCACAGATGGATACATATATCTAGATATTTATATATTTATATATATGTATATATATATATATATATATATATATATATATATATATATATATATAAGTGTGTGTATGCATATATGTATTTTAAAACAAATGATGTGTTGGTTTGTGATTTATTGTGCAACTGCTTAGTAAGAGGAGATTTATTTTGATTTATAATCTGATTTGTGCATCAAATATTCTCTGTTATAATGAGTTGCAACTGGGAGAGATAGTGCAATTTAAAGGCAATCCAACATTTGTATGAGCAGCATAAGTGGAGTGGTAGATAACAGTGATGACTTTATGGATTACTTCCCTTTGTATAACGTTAACTTAGTGTACTTAATTTAGCTGAATATTGTTTGTGTGATTTTTTTTCATGAAAATTGACTAAAATGTCTTTGACTTCTGTGGTAACTAAATTTCATTATTCTTTCCTTTTAGAAGTATCTTTTAAAGTGTGCTAAATAATTTGTGTATTTAAAGGTTTATTATTTAATGGTAACACCTGATAACATTGGTGACCTGTGTTCCTCATATCAAAAGATGGATGATTTGCTTACCATTATTAGTAATGAATCTAGACTTACTGATGATGATTTCACTTGTGCAATCTGCACAGCTTGGAAAACTGTTGCCACATTCCACCTTAATAAACCACTCAAAACACCAAAGATCTTTGACGACCTTTATTGTTTAACATAATAAATGATAAATGCATGAAACTTTATTAAAAAATAACATAACTTCAATTCCGTGGAAGAAAAAACATAAAATAATGATTCATAAGGGCAGCGCAACCACTCACCCTTGGAATAATCAACGTCCCCCATTTGTTCACTTATCCTCACACTTACAAGGCAGCCTTACACTGCTCACCTTCACTATCTCTTCACCAACAAGTCCAAAACACCTCCACCATCAATCTTTCACCACCTAAAAATCCTTCATCCAATTATCCACCAGAGAGGGAACAGAAGAAGGGCAAGCCTGTCCCTCTTTTCCACCCACCAGCCCCACAGGCTGTTCCCCCTCACACCATACCCTCACTAAGCAGTCCCTCAAAAAAAAAAACTCAAATTCACATTAAACAAATCAAGCCTAAATTCACTAAGGTGAACCTCATCTGCCCTAAACCAAATGAAATTCCTATCATCAAACTCACTGTGCCAGATAGTATGCACCCCCATCCCCTTCAGTTGTTTCGCTAGCATAAAATTCACATACCTATGAGCCCTCTCAATGGCAGGAAGCTTCTTTGCAACATTCCAAACTTACCAAGGAATAATCTATGACCACACCAGACACACTGATGAATAAAGCTTCCCTCAGGCTAAAATGTCTTAACAAATATGGTAAACTAGCTGCCACTTTGGTATCACACCCAAATCATTCCCTCCTAGGTGAATTAACAATATTCTAGGCAACCGCCACTGGCTCTGCAACATCGTAAATACCTGAAGAATCCGGTTCCACATCAACCATCTGATACCATGCCAGTTAACCTTCCATCCAAAGCATTGCAAGCCTAAGCCTATGCCATTAGCCTTAACCACAGCCCACCTAGCTGCCCAATACATGGAGGAATGGCCTAAAATGATAATCCTTTTTCCTAAAAAAAAAAAAAAAAATATTAACAAAATAACATACCAATCCTTATCTAATATAAGTCAAAATGCCTTTGAAGACTACTGGCCCACCTTTTAATAACTTCAACCAAACTGCCTCCTTTTGCTAGGTCAGATGCCCTACCCATCCTAAAAGAGTGAGTAGAAAATTTGTCCCCCTCTAAACCCACACTGACAAGGGCCCTTCTCATGACTAAATTCAGCTTCCTGTTAACACCCTACCATTTATGGACATAAAAACTAAACCATGTGCCCTACCATCTCTAGCCACATGCAGTCTCCTTCCCCACACTACTGGACACATCCATTCTGACCCAACTTCCCCCAAAACTATGCCCCTTTCCGTTCTTGGTCAGTTTTTGATGACCTTAACCTAATGTGCACTGCCCTTGGCAACGTCAGAACATCCTCCCAAACCAATGTCCCCAGCATCTCTGACATGCGCAAGGCTCCACAGTACATCCATACACACAATGTACCCCACATCACATATTCCTCTGAACTTCCGCATACTCTGCTTAAACCATACAACAGCATTCGTAAAATTCCTGTAGTCACTTACCATTTCCTATCCCTAGTCGGGCCTTCCCCTCTACCTCATCCTTTCAACACTCGCCCAACTGTCCAGGACTTAGTCCAATCCTCTAATTTAGCCAACTGAGCAAACACACCAATTGCTGCCAAAACCATTCTCACTGATCTTACTGCTCTGCCCTGTACCCTCAGCATTGCTAAGTAATGCAACAATAAACCTTCTGACTGCACACATTCCTCTTCCTGTCTTTGCCTCACAAAACTATCAAAATCATGCAATGCCCTACCGTATGCTTTCCTGGTAGATATTGCCCATGAGTGCTTAACCAACCTACTGATCACTACTGCCCAATCCAGCAAACCTCACCTGGTACCACAATAGGGACCCTCACTGCTGTCAGAGCCCCCTGCAGAAACCTGGAAAACTGAAATCTAGACAAGCTGTCAGCAATCTCATTCTTCACCACTGGCACATGTACCTCTGTAAAAGAAAAATTAATCAACAAACTCAGCAACACTAGTTTACAAAGAGCCAAAAACAATCTTGCAGACTTAGCCATCTTAACTTGCAACACTCTCACCACCGCAATATTATCCGAGTTTTGCACTACCCTCCTACCCCTCAAGTGATCCTTCCACACCACCAATGCAGCCCATATAGTCATAAGCTCCAGAAAGGCAACATCCTGCTTCCAATCCTCAGGTCAATGAGAAAGCCATGGCACTGAAAACCATTGCCCAGCAAAAAATGCTCCCATACCCAACCCCCCAGCGGCATCTGTAAATGACTGTAAATCCCCTTGACCTACCCCATCTGTTTGCCAAAATGTGAGCCCGTTAATCTGCTGTAAAAACTGTAATCACAAAGCTAAGTCCTCCCATGCTAACTTGCTAACCCTTACCCTGTGGTGCTTACTTTTACCTCCTTTCAAAAGGAAAGCCACTAACCTTCAAAACATATGTCCAGGATGTACTACTCTGCAAGCAAAATTCAACAACCCCAACAGCTCCATGACATCACTCACCTGAACCTTACTCTTAGACATCATCCATATTATCTTCTCCTGTAGTTGAACTACTTTCTCTCCTGGCAAACAAAATAAACCTAGACCCGCATTCATATTCAAACCCAGGAAATCTAGCACCTTCTCTGGGCCCTCCAGCTTATGTTAAGTCAATGGCACTCTCAACTCCTCGCACATCCCCAAAAACTCAAACATCACTACCCTTGCCCCCTCCTTCCCCTCACTGACTAGCAAGAAGTCATCTAGGTAATGTACTGCTCTCTGACCTTCCACCTTCTGTTGCCATATCCAATGCAAGGCCGTACTAAACTTTACAAAAGTGGAACAAGCCATTGCACATCCCATCAGCATAGCTGTGTCAAAATAAAAACTATCCCCCACTACCATGTCCAATAATGGCCAGTCCTCCTTCCATAATGACAACAGTTGAAAGGCTGACTCAATGTTCACCTTTACCAGCCAAGGGTCCTCAAAACTTCTAATGATGTGGACCGCATCATCCAAGGATGCATACGTCACTCTAACCTCCTCCCCAGGGATGAAGTCATTGACAGAATTGCCTTCTGGGTAAGATAAATGATGTATTAAATGAAACCCACTCAGTTTCTTCTTGGGAACCAAATCCAAAGGCGACACTTTAAACTGAGTAAATGGCGGACTTTCAACGGGGCCCAACAGACTACCCACCTGACACTCCCTGGCACTGACTTCAGATTTCCCCACCTTACCATTGGAAAATCGCCTCAAAAAACCCTCGACCAATTCCCCTGCCACTGCTGGCAATGGATACTGTGTCAGTACCTTAATAGGTGAATGGGTCCCCTGGGGGCACCCTCATTCCCTGAAAGGACCCCCCCCTTTGGCCATGACAATTGGCCCTGCCCAGCACTCCTGTCAACCCCATGGGCAGCCCACTCCATCCTCTATGACCCGGAAAGGATGACACCTGACCCCCAAACTGACCCTCACCCCTGCCACATATCATTGCTGAATGCTTGCCCATACACTTTGAACTGGCATGGGTGAATCTGCAACCTGTCCAAGAACATCTCCCCACATTAAAAGTCCAACATACTCTGACACCCCCTTCTGCAGGCTTACCCACTCTGTTTCCAGATCCGAAGCTGTCCATCATAGTGGACAGCCAGATATCAGGGTGTCTCACCTCCCAGTGCATGGATTTGTCAACTGGCTTCCTCTTGCAAAATTTCTGATCAAACCATAGCCATGTGTTACCTGGCTGCATCTATTGTGCCTTTCATACAATCAGAAAATAAGCCAGGTACGGAAGGGCCAAAGTACTGTCCCTTTCCAACCACACCACCATGTAATATATGAAATCCAAGATCCAATAGTCCCATGTCCTCTGCCAAATCATACCCACATGCCTGAAGCCTAATGCCACCAAGGCAGCCAACAGGTCTTTCCCATTTAATGTCTCAGCTTCCATCAGGCATTGCACACCATCAGCATCAATTAACTCAAAAAACATTTACATATTCTCCCTTCCAAATCTTCTCCTTCACCATAAGCTAGATGCAGGGAGTCAAAAGGTTTGCTGCACCCTCTTGTCCTAAAGCCTGCATTATCAATCAATCCTCCGGTCATGTCCCAAAGTCTGACCCTACTTCCTCTAAACAAGGGTCTATGTCTTCCTCTAGCAATGAAAGTGTACTATAAAAGCTCATATCATAACCTGCTAGTGCCTGCAAACCTGCACCATCAACCCTGCCTCCACTGACATCCTGTGAGACCCTGGGCCATCCATTAACCCTGTCTTGCCACCCCACACTCAACCCTGAGCACTCACTCCCTGCTACCTGTCCTTCAGCAACCCGCCTGGCAGAAACTAACAAATCATTACCTGTCATGGCTGAAAGTGGTGCCACCGGTGTTGCAACCTCTGTTGCATTCTTCTGCACCATGTCAGCATCTGCCCTGCTTGCTTGGCTCTGGTTGCTCATGTACTGCTCCCCATCTGCCATCTCTTTTGAGTCTTGGGACCCTGCAAGCTGGTAGTCACCTCATGCAGCATCTCCCGAAACAGTTCTTCCACTTGTGCCACGATGCTCACCCATTTCTGCGTCAACACCCATACCTCTGTCATGCCTTTCCAGCTCGATGCCTGAAATACAAACAGACCCTGTAAGTACGTCAGAAAAAAAAAAACACCCGCACATACACTCCTTTAAGACACATAGTAATCCCCTCCCAGCCTTTCATGACTGAAAAAAGCATCCCTGTCCAGTCTTGCACCCAGGACCCTGTGCCAGCCAGTCAGAGCAGCTACCACTACCCCAAATGACAGGTCTGTGGATCTGGGCAAGGTATGCACAGCCACCAGTGGCAAACCTTGTCCTCCTCATTCACAAATGTGCATTACTTCAATATGTAGTAAACATTTTTTTATATGCCACTCTCCCTGCTTGCCCCGTATCTGTCCCACGAGCCTAGTGCACCATATCTACCCTAATCTCAACCTCTGACCCTCATGTATAACTTCCTAATAGTTTCTTTCTATTTTTATAAATAAATAACACTGCATACATTAATACGCATGTGCAGGCAGCCTTTAATGACCAGAGGGAAACCTGCAAAGCAACTCACTGTATAGACACTACCCACCAACCACCAATGAGCCACAGAAATCCCCAGCCAAGAGGCAGACAGCTACCCCCACATTCTACTCTCTGCCTCAATTCCCCACGTTCCTTTATTTTGATTTATTTTATTTATTTATTATTTTATTTATTTATTTATTTTTTTGAAGTGAAGCATGCGCCACTGTGCATGCGTGGCCAGTCCTCAACAGCCAGAGGGAAGCCCACAAAGAGACACGCGGTTCTCCCACTGCCCATCAACCACCAACAAGCCACAACAATCTTCAAAGTAGCTTTATTTTGTTTTATCCTTTTTATATATTATTTGTTTTTCTTTACAACCATCGCATGTGATTATGTGCAAGCGTGGCCAGCCGATAATGGCCAGGGTAAGCCCACAAAATGACACGCAGCCTTCCCTCTAACCAACAATGAACCAGGGAGATGCTAAATGAAAGCTAGCTAGCTGCCCTCACACCCTCTCCTTGTCTTGCCTACCCATCCTTCCTGCTATTTGGTTACTTTCTTTTTTTTTTTTTTTTTGACTAACGCCACCGGCACTACTGTGCATTCACCATCCATTAATGGCATAGAGAAATATGCAAACCGACATGCTGTCTACCCTCTTCCCACTAAACATCAATGAAACACCAGGGAACAACAAAATTACAATGAGAGGTAGCTTCCTTCCACAACCCCCCCCCCCAAGCAACCATTCCACACTCTACACACTGCACGCAAGCTATATCAACATTTAAGGCAAACAAGCAGCAACCACTCACCCCCCATCATACTCCCAGGATCATCATTTAGGAGAAAAGGTAATCACTGCTAATGCCTATACACACACCCTGTAGACCTTCCATGCACACAAACCTCCCCCATTAATCTACCACTTTGCTTTGACTCTCATATGCTCTCCTTTTTTTTTATTTTTTTTATATAACAACATGTAAATTCCCCCCTGCCTCCCACCACCACCCCGGTATCCCAGAGTCACAAGACTACCCCAAGAGAAAGAGGGAGAGAGAGAGAGAGAGAGAGAGAGAGAGAGAGAATGACATTTATCTATATACACAAAGTCCTCCTGCCTATTCCTTATAGAACCATGAAAACTGTACTCACCTTACCGTCTTTGTAACCACCCAAGGCCTACCTTTCTCCCACCTCAGATCATCTGGGACATGACAGCAAATGTAACCAATAACCAAATCCCACCTCAAATGCCTTCAAGACCCATCCCCACCTTACCTCACTTCCTCTCTTATGCATCAAACTTCTTAACCCTCTCCTACCTACTACCTCACAAACTCTCTTAACACTCACCTTCCCTGCCTCTTCCCATTAATTTCCCAGCTTCAGCTTCCCTCCACTTCTCTCAACTTTGTCTGTTCCAAACTTCATTTGCTACATACATTAATGACCAGGCTAATGAGATAAATAATATTAGGCAACATGCAAAGAGAGCACATTTAGCAAAGGAAATGTCTATTGTCTGTAAAGATCACTCAGACCATATTAAACATGAGTCTACTGATGACAGGTTTTGAATTCAGGGTACAAGTATTTGACAAGCTGATGATTCAGAGCAAGTAAAACTTCATCTTCTTTTGGCTGCTCCCTTTAGGGGTCACCACAGCAGATCAACTGTTTCCATTTCTTCCTGTCGTCTACATCTTGCTCTGTCACACCAACCACCCGCATGTCCTCTCTCACCACATCCATAAACCTTATCTTAGGCCTTCCTCTTTTCCTATTATCTGGCAGCTTCATCCTTAGCATCTTTTACCAATTTACTCTTCATCCCTCCTCAGCACATGTCCAAACCAATGTAATCTTGCCTCTCTGGCTTTGTCTCCAAATCTTCCAACGTCGGCTGACCCTCTAATATACTTATTTCGAATCCTCTCCATCCTCATCACACCCAGTGCAAATCTTAACATCTTCAACTCTGCCACATCAAGCTCTGACTCCTGCCTTTTTGTCAATGCCACTGTCTCCAACCCATATAACATAGCTGGTCTTACTACCCTCTTGTAGACCTTCCCTTTCACTCTTACTGGTACTCATCTGTCAAAAGTCACTCCTGACACTCTTCTCCACCCACTCCATCCTGCCTGTACTCTACCTCTGTTCCACACTCACAATTACTCTGAACTATTGATCCCAAGTATTTAAACTCACCCACCTTCGCCATCTCTGAACAAAATAAAAAAAAAATAATGAAAGGGAGAAGTTGACAGCAAATAAGAAACATGAAAACTCTAAACCATAATTGTAACTATTATAACTGTTATAATGTTGCGATTACTTTGTTGTACATTTTTTGGTATTAAAGTTGCTGTTAGTGTGAATATGGCCTCTGGTGTTTTATTGTAATTACGAGTTGTGTTCTATCACCAGTTTTCGGGACTGTTCTTTTCTACTTTTGTAAACAAGAAAAATAAATTGATTAATGCCTATAACACAAAGAGAATATATACTAAAAAGGACAATGTTTTATGTAACACACAGAATACAGGGAGTAATGATATATTTTTCAAGCAGAAAACATTCAGTGTGCAGAAAAATGTATAATTTTTCCAACAGAGCATGTAGAGAAAAGAGGCTATTGGCAAGGGAAAAGGAAGAAATCAAAACTGAACATAGAAGGATTGAAGAACAATAGTATAAAAGGAAGAGAATGACAGACATTGACAATATGGCTAAAGCTGTAGATGTGCAAAGCTAGCTGGATGTGAACTGCATACTTGGAAATGTAATAAGCAATGAAAACGGCATTAATAAGACTAATGCTGATGATGATTGTTCCTTTGCAACAACTGATAGAGCAAAAATTACTGCATTGGAAATAAGAGATTCTTCAGATCTAGTCAGAAATTATATACTTGTAATCTGAGGTTCAATTATTAGAGGAACTGATACTTACATTTGCACGGGAGATAACAAATATTCTTATGCTTGCCAGGAGCAAAAATACAGAATATGAGAAGGGCCTTAGGATGTCTTAGTGAAAGAAATTAAGGATCTCTGTTTTTGTTCATGTTTGGTACAAATGACCTCATCTGCAGGGATACTCTGACGATTAGTAGGGAACTTATAGCCTTATTAGATACCATAGCTTATACAAGTTTTATGACATATTGTTTACAAATCACATATGGAAAGGAGAGTCATGTCAGCATGAATGAAAAGATTTTTAGGTATAAATACCTACAAGAAAAAAAATGGCCCATTTAAAGAATTGGAAATGTGTAGAGCATCCATGTCTTATTTTGGCACACAAATGTTTAGACAGTATGGAGTGCATAGGTCAAGAGAAGGGAAGATAATTTTTACAGCAGATATATTGCAATATTTGACTAACATGAAGCAGGGTTTTTGTCAGGTCAGAAATTTAACAGTTCGCAGATAGCAACATTTGTTTTATATCTGATGGTTGTTAATGCTACGAGCATTACTGATATATATATATATATATATATATATATATATATATATTTTTTTTTTTTTTTGTGTAGGAATTAAAGATTGCTGTGAGACCTATGATTATTACATGTTCAGTGATAACACCAATACTATAGATTATATAACTGTGACAAAAAAGACAACCCTAGAAAATATAACAGTTGTTGGAGAGTATAGACCAGCAAAGTCAAGTGCTGATGATCTGCAGGAATTCATATATTTCCTGCCTGAAATATGGAATGGAAAAGTAGTAGTAGCTAGGCTTAACTTTACCAGAAATATACTGGAATAATATTGATTTAACAACATTAGTAAGGAGATTATTTACAACTTATGTGTATAAGCAATTGCTTCAGAATGAAAAAAGCCTACTAGGGAATGAAAAATGTTAGACATTGTTTGCGTTCCTAAGGACAATTTTACTTTATGCCAAGTTTGACCGCTGTAGATTTGCAGTGATCATGGGATTATAAAGGTTACATTGTTGCTAGAATTCTTTCAAAGTGAAATTTAAACTAATGCACAGAAGATTAATATCACATTATATAAAAGCAAACCAGTCCCTTTGTAAAACTAATTTGAGTGATGCATTCAGAAAAAAAAAACTGCAGAAGGAATGTGGCAAGTTTCGAAAGAGAAATTGTTTAAATGCAAAAAACAATAAGATAAAAAAGAAATGTTTAACATCAAGATTTAGGCACACAAGGTCAGGAGGATATAGTTCCATAAGGACAAGACAAAACAAGACACTTGATTAATGTGAGAGACTAAAAATATAGGAAATGGAAAAGATGTTGAACTACAACTCTGAAAACTGATAAACAAGTTGACAGATAAATTAAATATAGTGTGGCACAAGGTTGACAACAATTTGCGGAAAATGTATTTAAAAATGTTGAGAATACTAGGAAACTATTTTATAGATAGATAAGCTGTGGCAAGACTAAAGGCATTCAAGCTAACTTTATTAATTTATTTATTCTCAAACATAGATTTTAAATATATTTACAAAAGCTTATGCAAAGCAATTTGGCTGCACAAAGGGTGGTGATAAATTGTCCTAGTAACATCCAGGTAACTTCAGATACTGAAATTAAACTAGATTATACAGAAAAACAATCATACAATCCTGACAAAAACAAAGCTCATTTAGAAGACATATTAGTAGTAATAACCCAAGAACACTTCAATAGGAACTTACTATACCATTATATTTCTTATTCAGTAGGTAATTTAAGTAGGGGAAATTCCTCAAGGCTGGTGACATGCATGTATAATACAAGTATTAGTTCAGCATACCATTTTCTCAGCTGTAGTATTTTTCTTTCTGCTCAATTTCACTGAAATCAATGTAACCTCACAAACAAACAAACAAAAAAAAAAGTTAAGAAGCTGATTTTAAAATTCGGGTGGTTTATGTCATTAGAAAAGAAACACTAATGACTAGACACATATTGCAATGCATAACATTCAATTTATCTGTGACTTTGAAAAATTAAGTTAAAATATTCTTGTTGTGTCTAGTATTGATATTGCTCAGTATATGTTATACGAGATGAGCATTCAAAACAGGAATACTGGGTGAAGTTACAACTGTTTAAGTTTAAGGGCAACTAAAAAACTGTAAACTAAAAATCTGGATGTGACAACATTAATAACTTTAAAGTTTTTAACTCTTTTTTATAAGATTTTTAAGACAACCATACTACATCAAATCTCACATTTAAATGAGAAGAATTATATCTCCATAAATTAATAAAATTAGATATCAAAATAAGTACCATAAACATATATATTAGGTAATTGTACGACATAAGGGATTTCATTATAAGTTCAAGAATACTATTTGTAATTCTTAGAATAGTGATTATTTAAATACAATTGTGGGAGATATAAAGTAAATCTGAATATTTTTTTTTGCTTATTATAATACACGTTCCCAATTGACCATCAGCTACTCAGATTTCATTTTCATAACTTGTAGTTAACAATTTTAGAAATAACATTGTATGGGACCAACTTGATAAGTGGATAAAGTAAAGAGTGAGAAGCCTCATGTCGTTTTAACATTTGGCTTACACAGACACAAAAAGCCAAACAGATGAAATAGATTTAATATGGAAATAGGCACTGATAGTATTATATAATCTGTCCATGTGTTACAACATTTCCTATGTTCAGCCTTTGACATTGTGGCATTATACTTGTATGATAGATGGATCATGACACTTAGCATCCGAGGTTGTAACTATCCTAGTCTGTATCATAATCACATCTTTTAGGCCATTCTTTACATCAAACTTGTTGATTGTTTCAAAACATGAAAATGACCCAACAATATTGACATGGACTCTCCCTCCAAATGGGAGAGGGCAGGGAGGCGGGAGGAAGAGGAGACCAGTAAGAAGTTATATATGTATATATTTGAAATATTTGTTAGCATTATTCAGTTTTGACAACAAATATGAAGAGCATTTTAAATGCATATTGTGTTTATTTTATACTATATATATATATATATATATATATATATATATATATATATATATTAGGAAATGTAATTATAATTATAGCAGAGATGAGGTTTTGTTCTTATCTTTGTTTTTCTTGAATGGGTGGAATTGTTTTGATAGTTTTACTATCCAAGCAAGGAGTTTTAGACTCCATGTTGGGCCTAAAGGACTCTGTAAATAAAAGTTTATATTTAATGAAAGTTAGTTCTGGGTGTCTGCTAAAGTATTTTTTTCATCTATACTCGTCAGATCTTTTATTAATAAATATATAATTTTATATGAGTTACATATATTAAAGAAGTGATTCAAATGTATACTCATTATTTGGAATTTATGGAAAATGTTTATTATAAAACTAATACTTCAACTGTATATCTTACTTCAATTGCATATCTTTAAACATTAATGGATTGAATAATGATTGTAAGAGAAGGAATTTAAATAAGTTGTTGACACTTTTTAATTCTCAGATTATTTTCTTGCAAGAGACTCACTTACTATAAACTGACAGACAGACGTAATACTAAAAGTCTAGTTCCCAACGCAACCAGAAAAGAAGAGCAGTAGTAATATTATGAAAAAAAAACCCACTATGGGCTGGATTCATGAAGGCTTGCACAGAGTCTTAGAGTAGAGTAAGACTCCATGCAGCCATCATGTCCGACAAGCGATCCAGGAACAGCCTGCAGGGGCGTGCAAGAGAGCTCCTAAAACGGCTCTTACACGGACAGGGCTGGGATATGCAAATTACCTCAATTGCAGGCGAAAGGCATGCAAATGAGGTAGATTTGCGATTCAGGAAACCTGAACCTGTCCAAGTAAGAGCAGTGTTATTTGCAGAAATGTACTCAGTTGACAACTGAGTACCGTTCTGCAAATAGCAAAACGGAGCCGTGACAGCTCCAAATAAAGGTTGCATCCAGTGCAGGAAGCATGCCAATGGCCAAATATACAGCCATTGGAAATGTTTCCTGATGCAATATGAAAATAAAAATATTTTATTTTTTTTCTCCGATTTCCGATGTTTAAGCGTAGCGCAGCGCCGCGCAAACGGGCTGCGCTCTAAAACCCAGAATACTGAAAATTAAAACCCACAAATGTGGATTTTATTTAAACTGTTAATGTACAATGCAAGGGAATGGCAGGCTGAAGACAACATGGCCACCGAGTAGAGGTTGCTAAGCGGGGAAGCTCAGCCTAAGAGATGTAACCAAGCATTAGTAGGCAATCCTATGTAAATGAAGGTTAGGATAGTGAATCGCAAGTTTACATAGCAAATGAGCACAGTCAGTGGAGTGTAGGAGTAGGATAAGGGGAGTAACAGAGTAGAAGATAGGTGACATCATGAGGGGGGTATGTATGAAAGAAGTGAAGCTCATTGGAGCAGAGTGGCATGTGTCAGCTGTCATTTACACATCATGGAAAGAGGTGTGTCAACAGGTAGGCTAGGGAAAGCCAAGAAATGGAAGGTGTATGACGTGGATAACACTAAAGTTTCTTGCTGAGTGTGCATGCACGCGTGTGCACGCCTGTAAACCCGAGTAAGACAGATTGCGCATGTGTAAGCTTGTGTGCACTCGTTTAAGCCGGAGAAAGCATGTATAAGGCTGTTTAAAGAGTTGTAAGCGTGTTTGCGCTGGTGTGTGCACATTTTAACCCAAATAAGCAAGTTTTAGTCCATGTAAGCATGTGTGCGCGCGTGTTAGCTGCTGTCCATGTGTTTGCGCTTGTGTGCGTGGTGCTCCCCCCTGAGGAAACAGAAAGGAAAAAGGAAGCACAACAAATAGTAGGAAGCTACCAGTGAGTACTAGCAGAGCTAGCAGGTGAAAACAATCAGAATCAGGAAATTACACAGGCAGTACACTAGCCCAGCCCAACCTAGCACTTAAAACTCTGCAAACAACAGTCCATTATGTTTCTTACAACAGACACTGCAGTAAGCTAATAGAAGTGAAAACTGAAAAAGGTTTACTGAGACAAAGAAATGTTAGGGGCTGCCATTGCTGTTATAAGGTGACAAATGCAACATGCTGAGGGTGGCGACAATGTAAATGCTGCCGGACAACCCACAGTGAGGAGACGGAGAAGAGTATACAGGCCCAGGGTAACCTACCAGGGGCTACATGAGCTGGAGATAGTGGAGCTCTATAGAGTGGACAGAGACCTCCTGCAGCAAATTGTTGAGCTGTGCAGGCCACGCCTCACACACAGAACCAACAGAGGGGAAACCATCCCAGTGGAAACCAAGATATGTGTTGGCCAAAGAATATTAGCAACAGGTACCTTCCAGAGACCAACTGGTGATATGATGGGGATATCACAGGCATCAGCATCCAGGGTACTGCACCAGTTCCTGGATGCCATGTCAGCACATGTCGGTGATAATGTATATTTCCCCAATTCCCATGAGGTATTGGCCAGCAATATGCATCTCTTACAGCAAATAGCGGAATACCCTGAGGTAGTGGGTGCAATAGAGTGCACGCACACATGCATCAAAGCACCAGCTGGTGAGCAGGGTAGGGTCTACTTCAACCGCAAGCCTTCCCCTCCATCAACTGCCAGGTCATGTGTGATGCCCAGGGCATAATACTGAATGTGTGTGCAGGCTGCCCTGGAAGCTACCATGATTCCCATATCTGGCATCTGACACAGCTGTACCAGACATTTGCCAATGGGGACATCCCACATGGTCACCTAGTGGGGGATGCTGGCTATGCACTGGAGCCGTGGCTGATGACACCCATCAGAAATGCACACACACCTGAACAGGAACGCCATAATGAGGCACACGCACAAACACATAATGTAATAGAGGGTGTGTTTGTGCTGCTCAAGTCACAGTTCCAGTGCCTGGACACATCTGGTGGAGCCTTGCAGTACTCACCAACTACATGTAACCAAATTGTTATGGTATGTGCTATGCTACATAATATGATCCTGTGAAAACAGCTGCAGCAGGACCAGCATAGGCCTGGGCCAAACAGCCCCCCACCATTGCCAAGGCCATCACAGGCAGAGCGTGACTCAGAGGAGGAACAACCTGAGACTGCCCCGGTAGGCAGAAGGAGGCGTGCCCAGTATACTTTGGCCTTGGCAAAGAGGCAACACATAGCACATACACTGGCTCAGTAGGAACTCTGGAAATGATACCTCTCTCTGACTAGCACATATAGTAAAAGGGATGCCTAAGTTGACACTACCTGCTTTCAAACATGCACAGGGAGTGTAGTATGTGCATCCAACATAGGCAGCCCTGCAGCACCACCTAAGGCATGATTGCCATGTGTTAAGCAATATAAAGCAGTGCTAAACAGCATTTATCACCATGTAGTATATGCAAACAAAATCACACACACCAACTAGCACAACTGTGGTCAATGTTGAGTAATATTGGGCAACGTCCAGCAATGTTGGTGAATACTGAGCAATGTCGGACAAGCCTGGTCTAAGTAGGGCATAGCTGAACAAAAGCCAACATGCTCATATTTGCTTAACTGGCCCTTAAGCAGTCTGGTCTGCTCAGTATGAAAATATAAAGCAGTGATGGGCCTCAAACCCAGGATACTGTGCACTATAGCCAAAGTACTGAACCACTAAACCATGACAGTATTGCAGTGATCAGCCCGTATGAATGAATGTTGATAAGTCTTTGCAAAGTATCTCATGGAAACCCTGCAGGCACAGCATAATCCTTGTCGAGTTATGACACAAAGGTGAGTCCTGCAGTAAGAACAGAACCTGACTTCCAACACACACAGTATAAATGTTAGTATTGGTCATGTTCACACACATCAACAAATGTAGTGGACCTCAGATTACAACATACTGAAAGGTCACACTTGGCATGCTCACACACTTGAATAAATGAGACAAATGTCAAGCAACAAAACACGGAATGGCTGAACTGGGCATGCTCACACACTTAGGCCATGTCTGAGTACAGCAGTGGGCCACGCATATCTGGCAGTTGCATGTGTTAAACCAGGAACCTGCCACTATACAGCAATCCACCCTGTGCACACAGTTATATGACAACAGACACATCTATAATATAGTGGAACCCTGTCATAATCAAATATGTTCTGCAGATACCGAAGTTGTTCATAGAAACTGGTAAAGCAAAGACGATAAAGACCTGCAAACAGTATCAGCAATAAACATTGTGCATCTTGAACCTTAGCATAGGTTCAGGGGTCGATACTAGGCTATCTGCCCTAGCGCATGTACAAGCCTAGCCAGAGTGTGTTTGGCATTCGCAACCCTGTCAGATTACTACACTGTGTGTGTGAACAGTAGGTCACTCAAGATAGCCCATGTACGTTTAGGCTAGTGTGCCTCTGTCTAGCAGGGACACAGAAGATATCCCAGGGCTAAACATATGATCACCCATACAGTCGTCAAGATGTCTCCTGTAGGTGGTCAGTGGGTGGCTCTGCCTATGTGAAACTGGGATTACATTCTGGAGTGAGTGGAACCTCTGGGATAAGAATCTGTCCCTCCAGCATGTCCTATTACCATCTGTGCTGAGGTATACGTCCCTGGAGTGTGTAGCTCCAAGGGAGTCGGATATCCTGAGGTGGAGCATGTCCAGTAATTCTGGGTTGGGTATATCTGTAAATAACAGGTACACATCATATGCGAGTAGGTGGTAAGCGACTGAGTAGGGCTGGAATTACTGCATCTGAACTGTGGAGGGCATCTTTGTGAGTCCCTAGATTTACTTGGTGAGGAACTTCTGTGGCCAGTATAGTTGCTGCAGGTGTCGGGTAAGGTACACCCCAAATGTGGCATTGTAACCAAGCATGGATGTGATGAGTATAGGGGCACAATAACCTCACTCGATCTAGATGTGAAACCATATGGGATAAGGTGGCCCACATAGAAGGTGTGTCCAACCACTTTGGCAACGTGAATGTCAAAGGCGACAGTATGAACAAGTCATGTCCTCAAACCCCTAACAACCGTATGTAATGGAGTACTACCTATGTGGTAATGTGTGGGCATGTTGTTATTCCCAAAGGGGATGACTATGCAACTAATGGCATTTAGCTGTAGGCCATGGCTCAGGCACCAGTCATCCATCTTTGTGAAACCCTGTTTGAGTATGCATGTGGCAGCTGGAGAGTTGATCATGACACCCAGTTTGCAGTCTAGTGCAAACATGTTCAGCCATATTCCCCCTGTTGTAGCCTGTACGTCAGACAAATATATACAGAACAAGCAAGGTCCCAGGACTGAGCCGTGTGGGATGCCACGTGTAACTGGTGTATAGTCAAACATGGCACCTGCAATTCTGACCATGTGGGTGCTATCCCTGATCCAGGTATCAATCCATCGTGTGAGATGTGTGTCCATATCGACGCTGGTGAACCCATGCATAATGGCCCAGTGGGTTATTGTGTTGAAGGGTTTTGCAAGGTTCAGGTAGGCTGTGTGGACAACTGTCCCTATGTCGATGGACCTGTTAGCTGTTTAAAGAATACAAACAGGTTCAAGAGGCAAGATCTGCCCACAACAATGCTGAAATGTGTAGGACACAGTGTCTGTAGGTTCCCGATGTCTATGTGTATGAGTCCCATGACAATACGCTCCATAGCTTTGCAGAACAGGCTAGTTAGGCTTATAGGGCAATATTGTCTGTGGTCCATTGTGGCACCAACTCTGTGGAGTGGGACTACTGCCGCTGTACGCCATTCCTTGGGTACATATCCTGTAGTAACTCCGATATTGAACAGTGATGTAATGTGAGGGTTACGTCTGTCATGAAGCTCGTGTAAGATGCAGGCTGGGACACCGTCTCCTCACATTGATACTGTGATGTATGCTCTGGGGAGGGCAGCACTCACCTGTTACTGTATGATGTCAGGGAGGTTATACTCTGTTGGGATGGATAGTTGCTCCTTAGGGGGGGTGGGGGGGAGACATCTGCACTGAACCTGTTTGCCAGGATGTTGGCAATGCCAGTGGGTTCAGGGTAAGTTTAGTCAGTATGCAGTAACTCACAGCATATCAGTGAGTGTCCACCCAGGTTCCTGACATAACTGAAGAAGGCCGTGTGATAGTCCTACGTGTCTGGTGCAATTGTCCGGTAGAAGCGGCCCTTAGAAAAGTTCATGAGTGATCGCAGCTGTCTGCTAGTACAGATCACAGATGCCTTCCCAGTCTGGGATTGTGCTCTATCATGTAGTAGCTTCCTTCTGACGTTGTACAGCTTATTAATGGCTGGGGTCTACCAGACAGGTCCCCTGCCATTGGAGTAGTGAGTCCTGTTGTTATTTGGGATAGCACAATCCATGCAGTCCACTAGGTGTCCATAGAATGTGTATGTAAAGGATTCAGCAGTGTGAGCCATATTTGCCACAGTCTCAGGGTCTCTGAAGGATACCACCTTGCTTTGGTGAAGTGAGACGTTGGCTCATGAGAACTTCACCAAGATTACCCAGGATGGGTGTGTGGAGGGTATATGTATGTCCAGTGAGATACATATATGTTCTGACCTTACCAATGAGGGGTATATCACTGGTGTGGAACATAGAGTCCCCATGTTGGTGATGATCAGGTCCAATATGTATTCCCCTTTGTGGCTGTGCTGACTGGTTTTGCCATAGCATATGAGTCTACAAATTGTAGCGACTGTTGGGTGAGGGTGTTGGGGCTTGAGTAGTATCCCCAGTCAATATTTGTGTATATGAAGTCACACAATATAATGGTGTTTGTGGAGACCTTCATATTCTCCATAGTTCCCATGAAAGCCGAGTGTGGTTCCTGAGCTTGGGAGGGTGGTCTGTAGCAGGCAACAAACTGAAAGGCAGTTTTGCACAATGGTAGTTGTATATGTATGGTCTGTGATGCTTTGTGCATTGCTACTAACCCGAATGTGTGTGTATCTGTGATGTATATGGATACTCCCCCTAGTTGTGTTGTCTGTTCCAAGTCTTGTTGTCAGAAAGCATGGTATGAAACATAACCTGGTAGTGCTGGTGTGCATAAGCGAGCCTGAACCAGGTGTCTGTTAGTGCACAGATATCGCTATCTTCCATACTGAGGAGAGTTCTGAGTGGCCGCAATATGAGGGTAGCACATCTGGTGTTGAGCAGCATTACCCTTAGTTTCATTTAACCTGTAATGTCTATGGAGGTGGGATAGTCTTTTGAGCCCTGCTTAAAAAAGGCACTCTGGTGGTAACAAGAGCCTTAGCCAGCATTCGAAAGTCCAAGGGTGACAGGTGCAAGCTGTCCATAGTGAAGCTATGTGGCATGTTGAGCATGTCACCATAGGCTGACAGACACTGTATCCCCTATGAATGAAACAAATTTGTTAGGCAACTGTTAAACGTGATATGTGTGTCTGTATACTGTGATATCATAATTGGTGGTTGTAAGATGCTAGACAAGGTCAGGGTCATACTGGCCTGGGCTACATGATCAGAGTGTTCCTCCATGTATCATGTCATGTGGTCCAGGGAGTGACGTCTGAAGTTTTACGCACCAGCATGGACAATGATGGTGCCAGTCCTGTACTTGCTTTGGCATGACCTGACTGCCTGTGTTATGCGGCAGATCCTGGCACCCGACAGACAGCCCAAAGTGATTATTCCCATGTTAGGGCTGGTGAGTGGTACATCAGTGTGTCTGACAATAAGTGTCGCCTATTACAAGTGTATTAGGTGTGTTGTTTAGCCCGAAGGGCAGTGACTGTGTGGCACACTGACATTGTGAACTATGTGATATGTGGGTATTGTAGTGGGGTAGCAGTTGTGTGTGTGTCTGCTTTGGAGGTCTCTGCTGCTTAGGCAGAGTACATTTACAGCATCCAAGTATGTCTATGTGTGATAATGTGGTTTGAGTACTGTTGCTAGAGGATATGTGAGACTGATATGTAGTGTGTGTGGTTACCTTCACCACCTGATAGACTGTGCCAGTCATGGGTCGAAAGAGTTCAGAACCCTGTATGTCTATATAGGTTCATCTCACACATATATCTGAGTTTGTCAGGAGGAGGAGAGGGCTGTCTGTGTACATGAGGCAGATGTGACATTGTGTCAATATCACAATATCCACCAGCTGTACTGGAGAGCACACACGAAACCGACCCCTGGACATGCCAGGATATTATGATGACATACTCTGTAGCCTGATCACAAAGGATCAGTAGGGTGTTAAGCATGTAAAAGAGTATAACAGGGATTAGTGCTCATGTTTGTTGGTGTTTTGTAAAGAGTAGCTGAGAAGGAGTTCAGACTGAATCATGACACCTCCTTCAGCTATGTCATAAATAGCAATGCACACCCATATATGTCCTGAGTCAGGGCCAACTGTACCTGACTGACAATGCCGACATCCTGAAAGACAGGCCCATATGTACATACCCACCTCCCACTGACAATAGTCCATATCATCATACCAGGAGATATCACATGTAGAATGGATGAACAGCTACCCCCACTGCCAAAAGCATGGCAGCAAGTGGAATACATTGATTCCCAGTATGTGTCATGCACAAACTACAGAACAAACAGATCCTGCACCTGAACAGTTAGCTGAGCCTCACCCCCTACACAGGATGTGGAACTGTTGAATGAGTCACAGCTACATATGGCATTCCCCACAAGTGTTGGTGCAAAACACACCATGGGAAGTCAAGTCCAGTACACCTATGAAGTCTGATCTGCAAGGTCATGGAGTCCATCATGGATGCAGTCATAAACAGAGCTATTGGAAGCTGATATACACACAACCCTACCAACTGTGGTATGTTCATGTGCGGATCATGGTTCCCAAACATGCTAGACTGTTTGCAAGGCAGCCACCCAGGACATACATCAATGAACACATCCACACATGTGTCACATAGACTTTGAATAGCCCTTTATCAACATCCCAGACACATGTAGTATCCACAAAACCAACAAGCTGTGCATAAATATGTGTTGACATATGACGGAATGTCAATGTGTCCACAGATAGATCACACAAGGTAAGGATTATGAGGTCTTGTTCAAGCTGCTGACACCTGCTGACCCACATGGACCATTCCTGGGATGGCATAAAACAAAGTGTACACACATCACCATGTCCAGTCTGATGATGCCACTATCCTATAAATACAGCAGGAGAAGGGAAACCAGCCAGTAAAGCAAATAGTGCACCATGTTAATGTGTTTTTCTCTAGTATCATAACATAGTTAGGTAGGGGTTGGAATCCTGCAAACAGTGAGTGTGTGTATGTGTGTGTGTGTGGGGGGGGTGTATGTGTGCAGTTTGCTTTGAGAGGTGTTCCCTTTTTGGAAACTGGGAAAACTCACTAAAAGAGGTACATTTCTCTTTGGAAAGTCTGATGATGTCACCATCCTACAAATACAGCAGGAGAAGGGAAACCAGCCAGTAGAGCAAATAGCACGCAGTGTTAATGCATCTCTCTCTATTATCATAACATAGTTAGATAGGGCTTGGAATCCTGAAAACAGTGCGTGTGTGTATGTGTGCAGTTTCCTTTGAGAGGTGTTCCATTTTTGGAGACTGGGAAAACTCACTAAAAGAGATACATTCTTCTTTGGAAAGTCTGATGATGTCACCATCCTACAAATACAGCAGGAGAAGGGAACCCAGCCAGTAAAGCAAATAGCATGCAGTGTTAATGCGTCTCTCTCTAGTATCATAACATAGGTAGGGGCTTGAATCTGGCAAATGCTGACTGCGTGTGTGGGGTTTGTCTATGTGTGCAATTGTCTTTGAAAGGAGTGCCCTTTTTGGAGACTGGGAAAACACACTAAAAGAGGTACATTCCTCTTTGGAAAGAGTGATGATGTCACCATCCTACAAATACAGCCGGAGAAGGGAAACCACCCAGTAAAGCAATAGCACACTGTGTTAATGCATCGCTCTCTAATATCATAACATAGGTAGGGGTTTGAATCCTGCAAATGCTGACTGTGTGTGTATGTCCCAGTTGGTCAATGCAGTGTGGGTTTTGCTTTTACTATGGTATGACATATTATGCTTACAACAGTAAGTGCATTGCACACATCAGGTATCTGCATGGCAAATATATATGTGTACATGTCCCCTCAATCAGTACATAGGTGTGAAGCCTGCATAATACATGAATACATTTGTTTCCATTGACAGGTTGTGTCGCTGCTTCTCAGATCGTAGGTCACATATGTATGTATGTGACAAGGCCGTCCACTGTTGTGTTCTGTGGCCAAGGTCATCTGTGGCACACACACCCATGACAGTCACTTGAGTAGTGTGAGTGAGGGTATATGCCTGGGGTATATGTCAGACATGTCCATACACAACAGAGACTGCCAATAATGGACAGTCTTTATGGTGTACAACTGCCTTGTGGATATGCATTCAGGCCTCTAATGTCTTATGTGATACACCTTGGGACTCCACAATACCTATGGATATGTGGATACCAAGGGACACATGACATAACATGAGGCTGTATGTAAACATTGGTACCCAACATACATGTTGAGGGCTACCACCTGTGTGGTACTGATGGGATAGTATGTTTAGTACATGAGGATGACTATGCCATAGTTGGCTTACTGCTATACAGCATGTATCAGACAACAGGTAGCTGTCTGTATGATACCCTTGCGTAGGATATGCGTCCCATCCAGGGAATGCATTGTAGGCCAATGCATGCATTTCCAGATTTGGATGGACACATCCCTAGTGTGTCTGCATGTACCTAAGGGGGCTATATGCCCAACAGGTGTGGTCACAGGAATGGGTGGCGGTCATTACCACTGGTTAGTGTTATAGTGTAGCACCGGAAGGATCCAATTGTTACTGAGTTACCTACAACTGTGTGTCATTTGTCAGGACATCATCCAATGATTGCTTATAGTCATGCTGTTGAGGTTGTGTATACTACCAGACCATAAATCATTGACAGATATTAACGGTAACACCCACAGCATAGTGTCAACCCATGTCATACACACGTCTACCCATGTTAGTACATAACTGTAGTAGAATGCATACTGGCCATTGAAAGATACTATGAGATGTTAACAATGTGTATGACAGGGTATGCCACATGTCCCATGTGTCCACTATGCACGTACATGCTGACAGTGTGCACCCACCATGTTCACAGATGTACACTTGCTAAACTGTACTGCACACATCACACACGTCCTGTCCACTCACTAACACATGCTGGCAACACATTCATAGGTTCATAGGTTCATAGGTTCATACTAGGCTATCTGCCCTAGGGCAATTACAAGCCTAGTCCGATTTTGTTTGGCTTACGCCACCCCTTGATTTGAGTACACTGTGCCCTTTTTAAAGTTTAGTTTACTGTGCCTCTGTCTAATAGTGACACGGAAGTAATCCCCAGGACAAACCTACGATCCCCCATCCACTCATCAAGATTGTTCTTGAAGAGATTCAGTGAGGTGCTCTGCCTAACATGAATTGGAATTCTATTCCAGAGCGAAGGGAGCCTCTGGGTTATGAATCTGTCCCTCCAGCAAGTTCTATTTATTTCTGTGCTGAGGTTCAAGTCCCTCGAGCATGTGACTCTAAGGGATTTAGATTTACTGAGGTGGAGCATGTCCATTAATTCTGGATTGGACATAGCTTTATATCTCAGGCATAAATCACCTCGAAGTAGGCGGTATGCAACTGAGTAGAGCTGGAGTTTTTTTAACTGAGCAGCATATGGCATCTGCTTGAGTCCCTTGATCCTCTTGGTGAGGTACTTTTGGGGTCTTTCTAATTGCTGCAGGTGTCGGGTAAGGTACATCCCAAAAGGGGCATTATATTCTATGATAGGCCTGATGAGGGATGAATAAAGGGGCACGATTACCTCTCTTGATCTAGATGTGCATCCTTTCATGATGAGGTGGGCTATGTAGAAGGTCTTTCTAACCACTTTGGCAATGGAGAGATTGCGATCAACTTGGGTCCCCAGATCCCTAATTACTTTCTCTGTACTTAATGGGTTACCGCCTATGTGGTAATTTGTGGGCACATTGTTTTTGCCAAAGGGTATGACTATACACTTTTTGGCATTTAGCTTTAGACCATGGCTCTGGCACCAGGTATCCATCTCTGTGAGACCTTTTTGAAGGATGTTTGTGTCAGCTGGAGAGTCAATTATGGCGTCCAGTTTGCAGTCATCTGCGAACTTGGTGAGCCATAGTCTTCCCACGTTGGCCTGTACCTCGGAAAAGTATATACCAAACAAGAGCGGTCCCAGGACAGAACCTTGTGGGATGCCACTTGTGACCGGTTTCGAGTCTGACATGGCTCCAGCAACTCTCGCTCTGTGGGTTCTGTCTTTGAGCCAGTTTGCGACCCATCTTGTGACATAGGGGTTTATATTTAAGCTGGATAGCTTATCTATGATGCCCGAGTGGGGTATTGTGTCAAATGCCTTTGCTAGGTCCAGATAGGCTGTGTGTACTACCTTCCCTTCATCTATGGCTTTGGTGACTGTTTCAAAGAAGTCGACCAGGTTCAAAAGGCAGGATCTGCCCTTGACAAAGCCGGTGGGTAGGATCTAGTGTCTGTAGGTCCCCAATGTCTTTGTTTATGAGCTCCATGATGATCCTCTCCATAGCCTTGCAGACTAGGCTAATCAGGCTTATGGGGCAATAGTTTCCAGGGTCCATAGAGGCTCCACCTTTGTGGAGTGGGACCACTGTTGCTGTACGCCATTCTGTGGGCACATATCCTGTAGTGAGGCTGAGATTGTACAGCTGTTTTATTTGAGGGGTTAGTTCTTCTTGGAGTTCATGTAGGATGCAACTCGGGATGCCATCTGGTCCCATGGAAACAGTGTTTTTTGCTTTGGAGAGGGCAGCCTTCACCTGAGCATCAGAGATGTTTGGGAGGCAGCCCTCTGCCGGGATAGATACTTTCTTTGGGGGAGGGCGTGGAGAAGTTTGCACTGAACCTGTCTGCCAGGATATTGGCGATGTCTGTGGGTTCAGTGTATTTTTTGTAGTTTAGAATCAACTCAGAACAGGTCTGGGAGTTGCATCCTAGGTTCCTAACATAACTGAAAAAATCCTTATGATTTTCTTTAGTGTCCTGTGCAATTTTTCTCTCGAAGCTGGCCTTGGAGGATTTTATGAGGGATCGTAATTTTTTGCTAGTACTGATCAGAGCTGCCTTCCCTATTAGGGATTTTGCTCTATCATGTAGTAGCTTCCTCCTTCTGTTGTACAGTTTATTTATGGCTAGGGTCCACCAAACTGGACGCCTGCCTTTGGATGATTGGGTCTTGGTTTTGTTTGGGATAGCATGATCCATGCATTCCTGGAGATGTCTGTAGAATGCGTTTATATAGGATTCTGTAGTTTGGGCCTTAGTTTCCACTGGCCCTGGGGCCTTGAAGGTTTCCACTTTGGTTTTGAGAAGTGAGAAGTTCACTTTTGAGAAGTTTTTCACTGTGGTTTTCTGGTTTGGGGGTGGGGTCGGGATGTGGATATCCAGTGAAATTAATTTATGGTCTGATCTTACCAATGAGGGATATACTTCTGGTATGGAGCATAGAGTACCCATGTTGGTAATGATCAGGTCTAGTATGTTATCCCCTCTTGTGGGAGTGGTGACTAGTTGTTCCATAGCATTTGAGTTTATAATTTCCAGGAACCTTTGGGCTAAGGTGCTGGGGCTTGAGTAGTGCTCCCAGTCTATGTTTGGGTAGTTGAAGTCACCCAATATAATGGTGTTCGGAGAGATCTTCATGTTCTCCAATGTTTTCAGGAAAGCCGAGTGGGATTCCTGACTTTGAGAGGGTGGTCTGTAGGATGCTATAAACTGAAAAGCAGTATTGCCCACTGTTAGTTGCACATGGCACATGACATTACACTTCAGTCAAGTGGCACATGGGTGGACAATACATACTCAGACCTAACAGTGGTGTAAACAATGCTAAATTGACAATCAGAGCTTTGATGCATAATGTCTGCTCAGATATATCTACAAGGATGTAGTTACACTTCCTTGTTGACAACTTGCTATTATTGCTACACTGCTATAGTGTCACCCTGTGCATCAGCACCATGTTAGCCTGTTCCTCCGTCAATGTTGCAAATGACAGGAGGCGACACAGGTATCATCATATGCACAGGGCATTTTGTTGTTTGCCAGAGCCTAACACTGACCAATCCAATCAACATGTCTGTGTGTGTGTGTGTGTGTGTGTGTGTGTGTGTGTGTGTGTGTGTGTGTGTGTGTGTGTGTGTGTGTGTGAAGGACAACAGTACAGCATGGGCCAATGTTGATGTAATATGTGTGTGTATGTGTGAGCCCTAGTTGTTTGGTTAATGTGTGTATGTCTGCATGCACACAGCTCCACCATGTGGCTGCCATATATGGTAGTTTGTGGGACAGCCACAGACTGTACCTGCTAGGCTGTACAGATCACTGTCTCCAGCCATGGACACAGTACCTGTGCCTGGCAGGGGTGCTACGGACAGTATCAGGTACCAACCCTGACTGGGTACTGTCATCAGAGGCAGAGGTATGATGACTGGACCCATGTCCCTGCTGGGACTGGCAAGAGCCACGTGCACATGGTCTACTGGGACGGTCAATGGACAGGCCAGCCCCAGCATTGCTGTGGCTGGTACTGCCACTACGGGAGCAGCTGTGAACTGTGGGCAGTCTGCGACCACTGCCAGCTGTGGCTGTTGCTGGCATACGTCCGCATTGACGTCGCAACCGTCTTGCATGGTCCTGTCTCATGGAAGACATGTTGTGGAGGGCATCTAATGTCTCCACCCAACATCTATCAATGACCTCGGTGTAAGTCCGGGATGGCACCGACAAGGTCACGGATGCTGTCATTGATAGTGGTGTAATGTGCCCTCTGCGCCCTAAGTCCCTGCCTGGTGTACCGTTCCATACGTGCCTGAGCCTGCATGACAGCCCAGAACATACTGGACATTGTAAGACCTGTGAGGGCACGCCTGCCAGGGGCAATACGACCACCGGTGCTCCCCCAACAACCCCTGGACCTCCACCTATGTGGTACCATTCCAGGAATACGGCTATGGCTGCTGTGAGGGGATGCAAGTGCCATGGGTACCACACTTTCCTGGTCAATGCCAACTGTATGCTGTCCCTCGCCTATGGCCATTGGTGGTGAGGGATGTATTGACAGTATGAGTGTATGCATAGATGGGGTTGAACGCTGTGTACTGTCGATTGGCGGACCAACAACAGACCCTGTCAAACCTTCCTGTGCCAAAATACATGTCTCATCATCACCACTATTTGTGGCAGTGGCTTCAGGTTGCCTGCTACTTTCGCCAACCCCTAACTCAGCACCTGTGAGACGAAGACAGGAAACCCACTTTACGGTCTGCACATGCACACATGCACACATGCACACATGAAGACATGAACACATGAACACATGCACACATGCACACATGAACACAAGCACACATGCACAAGTGCACACATGCACACATGAACACTAATACACTCCTCACTACAGCACATACACACACATACCAGCAATTCAACACATACTCTATAGTGGGTGAAGGTGGGTGTCAGTATCACAAGGTAAACAGTCACCACACACGTGTCAGCATGCAGAATATGTGTTGCACCAGACCATGCAGTGCAAGTGTAGATGCCCCTATTAAATAGCAGTATACATGGCTTTGATGCAACTGTGTAGTTGTTCAGTGATTGGCTACACCCTGGAACACAATGTGTACATGGACACAACATTGCTGTGCAGGTATTATCAGCGCTGCAATGCCCTGTGCACCATCACTGACAAATATACATGCCATGGCTGCATTTGTTATCTGTGTGACACATAGATATCCATGTCTGAGTACAGTGTCTGTGTCCATAGCAGATAATAGTGGGCATGGATGCAGCACATGCGTGCTATGTACACACACGGGATGTGCGGTGCATGTTGACGTGAAGGAATCCCAATGCTCGACATGGCCAGTTTACAGTGGTTATGGTGAGTGTGGGACATATCGCAGGTATGTCGGTGCCAGACATGGCATGGCATGCTACACGACTGCAATATTGAACACCATACATACCCAATGTGTGTCAAGTGACCTATACACCCACTAGCATTCCAGGACATATATGCGACACTTTGTTTGGATGGTGACTGCTGTGCATATTGTGTATAGGTGCATAAGTTTGCACACACACAACATTGAGGTGCAAAGCAATGACTGCTATCAGTAGTACTGTGGTCACTGTAACTGGATGGGGTGTAGTACCCTGTGCCATCATCAACATGCATGTTGTGCTCACTCACAGCTACTATTGTGTGCAAGGCCACAGCCTAGCATGCTGTACCTGAACTGCAGTGCCGTGGCTACGTTCACAATTACACAGCCACCTTGTACAAGGGTGGGTGAGGTGCCCAATAGGGAGCATTGCCTAACATGACTGTGTTATGTGTTGCAGAGTGTTGCACAGCCCCATGATAGGCCTCTACCCCTGAGGTAAATCATGTGTGTGTGCATGACATGTGGTATTCTGAAGTGTGACCTTACAGCGGGTGTGTGGTAATGCCAAATGTAGCATGTTTTCGTGTACTGCGTATAATAAACATGTTCTGTTGTGTACAGCTGTAGCAACTATGCATATCCAATGTGCAGTACAGTGTTGCCACAATTGTGTCTGCTGCACTGTGCATTGCATATGATTGAGGCAGCTACTGACTTTACTGAGATGACTGATGTCTCACAGCAAACATGCACAGCATGCATTATGCATAGGTGTGTTACGTGTACATGGCCTACACCTCACCTATGACATGCACATTTCATTACCAATATTAAAGTGTTAACACACTCACCAGCATGTATCATCTGCCCTGCTGTCACACCAGAGGGACCTACAAGAATATGACACAGTTTGTCAGTGGCCACAACTGTGGCATTGCTACTGTGAGTGTGCTAAACGACAGTGGAACAACAGTCAACAGTCACAGGTGTACGGATACTATTCCAAATATCAGTATTGCACACGTTAGGCAGCACAACTGCTAAACACACAGTACACATCCCACATATAAATATTCTAACAATACAGGTAATGGTAGTCTACAGCTAGGGTGTATTACCTGCATGCTCCATGTCATCCTGCTGGGTAGCTCCGGCCTCCATGATGACACATGTCTGATGCTGTTGCTGTTGTAGGCCAGGAGCCACCACGCTTAGGAGCAGCTCCTCCACGCTGGTGAGGTGGGGATGTATGACCGCCCCACCACCTGTGGCAAGCTGTTGCCTATGGATATCAGACGCACGCTGCCGGACATGTCTAATTAAATCACTGCACTTATGGCGTACCTGCTGATATGTCCAGTTATGCATGCCGATGTAATTTATCCAGCAAACAAGGTCTTGCCACAGTGCAGTACAGTTATGCTGGTGCTGGCTGGCCCTGGAAAAAAGCAGGTTATAGTGCTGCACCAGGCTGTTCAGAGTTTCCTGCTCCTCCGCAGCTGAATATGATGGATTACGTTGATGAGCCATAACCCTGGAAGACAATTAAATGATATGTGTGAGCATGTCATGTGGCACACTTAACATTATGAAGTACAGATATCACTTAACTGCCATATATAGTATCTATCTGTCTATCAGAGGAAACACATGTTCAATACCACATATCAGTGCTCAGCCCACAACTGGCTGACAGTGCTTGCCACACTCCATATAACAAACCAGTATACACCAGTAGTCGGCACACTGTTTGGGATACAATGCACAACCTCGCCCCGGGGGTATATATCGAGCTAATGCATGAAGAAATATGTCATCCAATGCAATGAATGTCATGTACATTTACAGTATTACCAGTAAACCACCCTAGTCTTTGATGCCATACCCCTACCTAACATATGTGCACGGTTGTTAATACAGCTGGCATACTGCTGTAACAGAGTATACATGTTGCTAGGTACACACACATACCCTGTAACACATGTGATTGCGGGCATGGTACAGGCATCATTACACACACATCAGACATACATACAACACACAGATGTATGCCGACACAGATGAGCATTACCTGTGTACCTTATTGTACTGTGTGCCCCTACTTACAGATACCTATGCCTGTGGTATGTAATCTGTGCAGACTACAGGAAACACACAAGACAGTGTTACCAGGGACTGTGAACATACACCATACTGTACTGTTTAGGCCTACAACTTTAGGTAGTACAACAGTTCATATGTGAGCTGGAGTTAACAGCAGTACCACTTACTGAGCATACATGTATTGCTTCAGCCTACAATGGGACACCACAGTTGTACACAAGGAACTACATCACAACATATGCCATCCTACTATGTCTGCATCCCAATAACTGACACATCTTTCTCTGGCCTCACACCTAGGACACAAACTACCATGACAGACACAACCTCACACTAAGCTATCACACCTTTACAAACCTTGGACACAGTCACTGTCACACTCATTCCACCTCACATAGCAGGTATTGCAGTGAGTACATGTGTGTGTGCATTGTGTCATAGGTAGGTAATACGCTATTGGCCCTAGGGCCTAGAGCAGCCTAGACATATGCTACCCTGGCCTTTGACACACATGTAATGTGATTTCACTTGCTCCTGTCAACCAGATAAACAGAAGTGACTCCCAGGGCATATCCCTATCTCCAAAACAATCATCAGGGGTATGTATGACATCTGCTAATGAGGAGCCTTGTTTGTTCATGCTGGGTGGTTTAGTCCAGAGTATGGCATATTTCTGGATAGGAACTTGTACCTCCAGCATGTGCTGTTTAGTGAGATGACAAGGATTAGGGCCCTAGGTCATGTAGCCCAGAGGGATTGTGAGGTATTGTCATGGTGGTTGGCCGACTGCTATGGGTGTGACATACCTCTGTATGTCCGGCAGTGGTAACCTCTGGGTGGGCAGTATGCAACGCACTCTAGCTGTGGTTTTTTTGAGTCAGTCTGCATAGGGCATGTGTTTGAGGGCAGTATTACTCTTTGTTAGGTATGTCTGTGGCCTTTCCACTTGCTGTAGTTGTCATATGAGGTACATACCACATGGGGCATTATGATGAATAGAGGGGAACACCGACCTATATTTCCCTAGATGACACACCTTTTGTGATGACACGTACCATGTAGACAGATTACATGACTACTGTGGCACTGTGATTATCAAAGGGGAGCCTAATGTCCACCTGTGTCCCGTGTATCCTTCTGACACCTTCAGTGTTAGGCAGGCTACCACCTATGTGGTAGTTACTGCGTAAGGTGTTTTGGAATGGGGTATGGCACTGCAGTATCAACACTAGTGCTCAGTCCATGCCTTGGACAACAGGCACCTGTTGCAGTACATATGACCCCGTGTCTCCCTCTCTCTCTCTCTCTCTATATATATATATATATATATATATGTATATATATATATATATATATATATATATATACATACATATATATATCCATATCTATCCATATCTATCCATATCTATCCATATCCATACATATCCATACATATCCATACATATCTATATATATCTATATATATATATCTACATATATCCATATATATCTATATATATATCTATATATATCCATATATATCTATATATATCCATATATATCAATATATATCTATATTTATTCATATATATTCATATATATCTAAATATATCCATATATATATATATATATATACATCTATACACACACACAGCTATGTATATATATATATATATATATATATATATATATATATATATATATATATATATATACATGTATATATACACATACATGTAAACATCCATTGCTGTACATATAGCTGCACATATAGGCACATATACTGCCCACCTTTCATGGTGGGGATGTCAATTATGCAACAGTTGTGAGATATACGGTTATGTAATACTATTGCACAACGTTGTGCAGAATGCATTCTGCTGTCCTCATGCCGTATAGCTGTTGCAGGCCTCACTGCCTGTAGCTCAAGTCCCATAGCGTTTAACACCACATGACATATACCAGCACTGCTTGCTTTCTGCAATGCCACACACTACAACCTACATACATATGTGCACATAGCAGCCTTCAACAACATACATATGTCCAGCCTTCACTAACAGTTGCAGTATGGCCCTTTCCATATGCAAATGTGCATGTACATATAGATATGGACTGCTGCCGCATATGGATGATTCACAGTATGTAGAGTACCCTTTAGACACATCTTTCGGATGTCAGCAAATACATATCTGTTACATACCTTACCTTTGTATTCCTCACCTCCGTCTGTTGTAGGTGTTTTCTTTTTTTTTTTTTTTTTTTGGTTTTGTTTCCTCTGTGTGTTGCTGTTTGTTTTCAGCATCTGTCTCCTACTGCCTGTTTGTGGCTGTCTGTCTCTGTCTGTCTCTCTCGCTCGTGCTCTCTCTCTCTCTCTCCCAGTTGTTGCAATGATATTATTGCATGTGTGGACAGCAGATACAGGCTGCTTTTCTAGGTACCTGCACATGTGCATGTGATGGCCTCTGCACCAATTGGTGCCCACCATTTAGTAATTGCATGCAGCCTGCTGTGTGGTAATTGCAGTTCTCACTGTTATTTCAGGACACTGCTATAAAATGATAGGTTAGGTAGGCATAGCCCTTTCAGTTTTGCAAGGTGGGGACCATGCTTGTTTGCTGTGGACACTGTTGTCTCAGTCAGAAGGTTGGTATATCTGAAGCTGGGTTGTAGCCAGTGAAATGCATGTTGTACTGAAACCTGACTGTTGCTTCTTCCAGTACACTTTTCTCAGTGTATAGGTTTACTCACACCTCCTAATGCTAACACTGAATACATGGGAGTATGCACTTTCTTTTCGAATTAGAGAATTAACTGGCATACAACAGTAGTTATTGCAATGTATTCCTATGGCTTTCCTATTTTCCCTTTACATTCACTCATTGTAATGCATGTTATAGTTCTTTCAGCACCAAGTTATTGTATATCTGCTGTGGCTTAGTGATACGTCATGCAGACTGGGGAGTCCAAGGCAAGGGTATTTTATTTTGTTGCTGAGCAGTACAAGGGCCCTGTCATGCAGAGTGACTAAGGCACTCTTAAGCAGTTGTAAGCGGGTTTGCACGGGTTTGCTCGATGCTTAGCGATGCTAAGCAAAGCTTTGCTTATTTTATGTTAGCAATACTAAGCTAAGCTTGGCATAGCTTATCATATCTTAGCAATGCTAAGCTAAGCGCACACATGTACACACTGGTGCAAACCCGCTTACTACTGTTTACAAGTGCTCACTCCATCTAACCCGTGTGCTCATTTCTTTGTCAGAAAAGTAAATGGGGAGATAAGAATGTGGTGATAAAGGGTGCACAAAGAGGGGAAGACAGTAGGGAAACCAGCTTGGGATGTACAGGATGGGTGTGGAGAAGGTCCATAGCTGCTCATTTCTTTACCAGCAACAGCTGTGCATATGCAATACATTAGGAGGGATATTTGAAACCTTCCACCCTGAGAGAGGGGTGAGGACAACTAAGTATGTTGTACTACCAATTATGAATATCAGGCACATGCACTGTTTGTAAACTGCTATACTGTCATTAGTACGTTACTCACTTCTGAACATGCAGAGTTGCTGTGCACCTGTAAGTCTATAAAGGCTAGTAATCTGTCTGAGTAGCTCCCACCTGTGGACATATCCAGATGGTTGACAGAGGTTAGCCTAGTATTCATTGACTGTGCACCACACCAATCTTTTCAGCACCTGAACAATGGCATTGTCACAGGTGGTTGCTAGCAGTACATGGCTACATACTTTGATATTTCTGTGTTGTACTCCTACATAAGGGCATGCTTGTGGAATTCATTCTACAGCTATTCGCAGAGTGTGTAACAGCAGACAGGCTGATATACCTGTGTGTTTCTGACTCTTCCAGGCCTCGGATACTCTCAGGTATATATTTGAACAGCCTCAGGGAAAGGTACATACCAGTGGGATACACCTGTGATATATTTCAGATATTTTGCAGTTGCGACTTTGGGGGATTCTGAGCATATGTATTACTACACCTTTTCTGACGTGCAAGCAGTGTCTTCTCTCACTTATTGACATTTATCATTAAGTGGGATTCCCCACCTTTCTGCCTATTGTTACTACATTTCACAGGGAGTCTGAGGGAGCACAGCTAACATTTGTTTGCAAATCAAGGACATTCCTGTAAACCAGTCACAGTTGGGAGGTCTGGCCTCTGACCTATTCAAATATGCCAGTGTTTATCCTGCTTTGATACTGTGTGGGGTTTGTAAGGTGCTACTGTAACATTATTCCCTACTTGCATGGCTGGTACTCTTTTCACAGTCATGTCATGCAATTCCACAACACTTGCTGGTTAAGGGCCACAGAACATGATTTGTGTTATGCCATTCCTATTCTCCCTTTACATTCACTCATTGTAATGCATGATATATTTATTGCAGCACCCACTTATTGTATATCTGCTGTGGTGTAGTGGTACTTCATGCAGACTGGTGAGCCCAAAGTCTCGGGTTCGAGACTGACAGGTGTATTTTATTTTGCTGCTGAGCAATACAAGGGCCCTGTCATACAGAGTGACTAAGGCACTTTTAAGCAGTTGTAAGTGGGTTTGTGTGGGTTTGCGCGATGCTTAGCAATGCTTAGCTAAGCACACAAGCTCACACTCGCGCACCCCTGCTAACTACTGCTTAAAAGTGCTTACTCCCACTAAGTTCAGCGCTAATTTCTTTGAAAGAAACGAAAATGGGGAGATAGGAAAGTGGTGAAAAAGGGGGCACAAAGAGGGAAAGACAGTAGGGAAACCAGCTGGGATGTGCAGGAAGGGTGTAGAGAAGGTCCATAGCTGCCCATTTCTTTACCAGCAACAGCTGTGCATATGTTCATAATTTGGTGTGAAATTTGCAACCTTCCACCCCTGACAGAGGGGTGAGGACAACAGAGTATGTTGTACTGCCAATTATAATTATCAGTTTACATGTCCGGCGGACATGTGTGCGAAATGGGCAGCTATGTATGGGGCATAATTTTTTTGAGGGAACATATTGCCCTTTTTTTATTTTTTTTCAGGTGAGAGTGGAATGTGCGCTAGGGGATGTAGGTATATTTGGGGAGGTAGGTTGGTGAGGGAAACAGACAAGACAAACAAGACGCATACAGGGGCGGAATTTGACACATGGGGTGGGTGAAAATTGACGGGGAAGGTTATTTGGAAATCGCAAGCCCATGAGCCCATAGATGGTAACAGTGGAACTGAGATCCCCACCCATAGGCAGTCACCACTGCACCTTCACAGCCCCGAGGGTGGCTGTGCTGGGGGCTGAGTAGAACGGGCAGGCTCACCCGAGAGATGCGCCACTCTCGCCTCAAGCTGACATAGGGGATCAGCGACTGAATACTGGATCTCCCTATGCACCACAGCCCGGACCCTTTGAAGGGTGACAGGTGGTCCTTCTCCACCCACGCTTGCATGGGGGGGAAAGCCCCATCCCCTGCAGCACTTCCACCCAAAGGTGGCACAGGACCAATGGAGGAGGGGAGCCCGGGCTGGGCACCGGAGCTGCTGGTGCCAGGTGCACTCACCAACTGTGGAGGGACAGGTGGGTCCACTGGGACCGGCCTTCCCAATCGTTCTGTGATTAGGTGTGTTTAATTACAACATAAACAACAGCATTCCAGATTAGTTGTAACAGCATGCAGTAATATTCCCATTAACCCAACACACCAAGGTTCCAACAGTTGAACAGAAAGCATAACACATGCATATATTGAATGACAGTGGATATTCCAACAGCATGCAGGGATGTTTGGTAGCAACAGGCCACCATGAACGTGGTATTTGAACAGGGCACATGCATCAACATGAATGCAAATATTTATAAAACAATAGGACATATGTCCCAACAAATATTTAAGATTACACATACCCATTGAGGTGTGGAATTGCATGGTTTATGCATAAACAGTAGGGTGTAGAAAAAACTTCAGTTAACATCTTATAAACACTTTTACTCCACACTACATTCCTAGTGACTGCAGGTGTATATTCCCTACATGTATTATTACACTTCCCACCATGCATTAGGTTGTGTAGTGGGTTTGGCTAGTTCAATATATACTTGACCTATATCTGACATACTAACTGTCCAAGATGCAGATGTTACTGCTACATATTTCATGGTTGCATTCATATTTCTTTATCTACATATCTGGATGTTTTCACATGACATGTTCACTTCAATTTGTACAGAACCCTGCATTTATTGAAGCACACTCACATTTCTGGGGAACATATTAGCATGCTACTCGTGTGCCAGATTTACTTATGCATGCCAGCCAGTAACTGACTATTGAGGACTGTATATATGCTTCACAGCTACTAGCACTTCCATCACCCACTTTAGATGGGACTGCAGAACTCTGGGTTGCCAGCACTTTCTAACACAGTACTATTTGTATAATGCAAGGGAACAACATTTCAAACTAAGTGACACACACACATTCTGGGTTTTAAACCTTTATTACTGACATTACACACTTTTCCACAGGGTCACTCCTTTATTTGTTATAACAGTGCATATGGCAGACATATTCAAGACATATTATACCTTTATTAATGGGTTAGAACACACTTTTTCAGGCTCAGTCACTTATTTTATATGACAGTACCTGCAGAGATTTTATTCCAGACATATTTTACCTTTCTTAATGGGTTACTACGCTTGTTTTCTAGCTCTATGAATTTTCGTATAACAGTACATGCAGAGGACTTATTCAGGCCATTTTATGGCTGTATTATTGTATTACAACACTTTATTTCATGCTCTCTCCCCTATTTTATATAACAAAACATGCAAAATAATCACTAACCTGCCTGGTGGTGCAGCCTTTGCAGCCTATCAGCATAGGCTTGCTGATTCGAAGCACGGTCACCTGCAGCTGTGAAGTAAATGAAGGGATATTGAGACATACCTATCCATTATACAAACTCAATTATCAATTCTTACATACTGCATTCCATGGCTACATACTCAGTCGTGGGGCATCCTGCATCCCACAGGCCTCCTGGATCCATTGGTTCAAGTGGTCCTGCTTCCATCTCTTCAGGTCTGCATGGTGGTGACAGACCTGCTCACCGGTGCGAGGAACACCTGTGACACTGGTGAGGTCATGAGCTAACCAGTTTCAAGCCTCAGCCTTGTATTCTGTCCCTTGGAACTGGCCCTGCAGGAGTCTGGACTCATGATGGTGGACAAGGAGCCAAACCATGTATTTCGACTCCTCGATGCCCCAAAGCTGCACTCAGATGTGTGAACCCTCTCCTACCATTCTGACTGCAAATGTGAGCTACAATCAGTTATGGCGAGTATTCCCGCCTATGGGGCTTAAATATGCCGCATTTCTCGCACTTTTTTGTGATTGCCCATTTTTGAGAATTCTAAGCTGACTGCAGACCTGCTTAGTAATGGTTAATCTACCATTTCTAAGTATATGTATGCTAATAGTGTCTGTTTCTCCTTAACTGTCATGGCTTAGTGATTCTGTACTTTGATTATGATGCACAGGGTCCTGGGTTCGAAACTTGTCATTCTTTTATTTTAATACTGTCTAGACAGGCTAGGGGGTGTGACGTTGCTCCCCGGTGCCCTCGTTGGTGCAGCACTCATGTCCGCGCAAACACATTGCACTGGGTAAAGCACTTTTAAACTTTGGGCAACTCTATTGCACTGGGTAAAGCGCTATTAAACTATGGGCAACTCTGTTTAGCTGGGTAAAGCGCTATTAAACTATGGGCACCTCTGTTTAGCTGGGTAAAGCACTATTAAACTATGGGCACCTCTGTTTAGCTGGGTAAAGTGCTATTAAACTATGGGCATCTGTGTTTAGCTGGGTAAAGCGTTGCTTAACGACAGGCTATTATATATCTGGGTCCTTTAAAAATATATATTTTGTTCACTGCTACATTGGACATTTCACTGCTTTTAATAAAATTTTAATCATATATGTCTGGTATTATTTCAAATACTGATTTAAAACATAAATAAGAAGGGGAGTGGTGGGACTCGAACCGTGAATGCCTCTTCTTTGTGCATACGCTCTACCATTACGCTATTGCAATTTGGTGTGATTTGCATAAACATTCTTTCTTAAGCTCTTCCATGTCGGAATTGCTAACTATAACTAAGCAATGGGCACACCCACGCACACATGCACAAATACGGGCAGCTATATCGTGGATTTAAAAAAAATAAATAAATATTTTACTTTTTATAACTGTGATGGGGGTTTACATTGTCAGGGAGTGTGGTGTTGGGTGCAAGTACATTTGAGCGAACTCGCTCTTGTGTGTTGACATTTTGCTTTTACTACACTTGCAGGGGCGTGGACATTTAGACTGCTCGGCAGTCGGACACACCCCCTGCTTTCATACTTGGTCCGTGTAAGAGTTACGGTTGAGTCAGTGTGCCCTCATGAATATTCATGGCACGCTGACGTCATACCGTTCAACTGCAGCCTCCGAGTAAGACTTATTAAGTCTTACACAGAGGATTCGTGAATCCGGGGGTCTATCTATGCCTAAAATAATTTACTCTTATAAAGATGATAAAGGCTTGTTATGTTCCATAACACTAGAAATCAATAGGAAATATTATAATGTTGTCAACTTGTATTGGTTCCCTGGTATAGGAACTAGAAGTGTTAAGAATTAATTGGAACAAGTTGTCCAGATTAGAAGAGGTGGCATTGTAAATGCAGGAGACTTTAATTATATCTTAAAAATGAAGATTATAACTTCTCTAGAAAGAGAAAAATATCTGCACCTGCTAGGGAACTTAAAATATATTGATTTAATTCAAGTTAGAGATATACATGATTTTTCAGAACCAGATTCACTTTTTTCACACTCGATTCATATAGACATAGAAAACAGTCTATAATTCACAGAGTATACATATCTACTAACTTAATAAACAGTTTAGATAAGGTTAAGAAGGTATCATGTCTACTTTTGGATCACAATGCAATAACATTTCAATTAATATTACAACAAAATAACAGTAGTCCTACAAAATGGATATCTGTTTATATAACTAATTTGAAAGATGTTAAGGGATATTTCCTGAAAGAAGTTGAAAACTTTATACTCAGTAATTATATGGAAGAAATGTTTGTGATATACTTATGGAATGCCTTAAAGGCATAGGGTCTATATTACGAGAGCGAAAAGTCGTTTACGTGAATACGTAAACGTCAAACCGTATAGCGTGAAGTGGACTTAGAGCGAAAGTCGAAAACTGCGAAAATGGAAATATCGAATTTGTCTGTGGATTAGCTGCATAAGGTAATTGTTGGATAGTTATGGAGTTTAGGATAGGGTGCGGGTTAAGGTATGTGCTTAGATAAGTAATGTATGTTAGATTTAGTGTAGGTTTAGTGGTAGGGTTTTGTTAAATGTATGTATGTAGGATATTTATTTTGTTTGTGTATATTTTCTTAGGGGAAATGTGTGGTAGTTATGGACCTTAGGGTTAGGGAGGGGTTAAGGATAGTGCATAGATAGTTTTGTATGTGGGGTTTAGTAGTGTTGGAGGTAGAGTTTTGTTAAATGTATGTATGTGGATTATTTGTTTTGTTTGGGTGTATGTCTGTAGGGGACGTGTGCGGTAGTTACAGACCTTAGGGTTAGGGAGGGGTTAAGGAAAGTGCATAGTAAGTTGTGTATGTGGAGTTCAGTGTCAGGTTAGAAGTAGAGTTTTTTGCTTTACTTTAGGTTAGAAGTAGGGTTTGGTTAGTGTATGTATGTGGCTTATGTATTTTATTTGGGTAGGTAGTACATAGGTAGTGGTGGGGTTGGCTGACTATGACAGTTTGATTTTTTTTTCGCTGTTTAGTGCATTCAGGATTTTCGCATTTCATGGTATAGGGGTCGATATTTTGGTATTCGCACATAGGGTTTTTTGCTTTCATAATATAGACCCAAGGCATATTTATTTGGCAGAATAATATATTAGTATGCTTCAAGGAAAAAAAACAGTGGGATAAAGAACTGATAAAACTACAAGAACAAATAGATAGTTTAAAGCTAGATAGTCAAAAAAACTAATACAGATATGATAAAAGAGATAAATAAACTGAATGATAAATACATAGAAATCTTAAATCATAAAACAATGATCAATTTGGAAAGGATTAAAATCATCAGTCATTCAGTTATTTCTAAGTACATGAATAAACTAGCTGTCAGAACTAAAATATATAACAAAGTTAAACATATTTAGAAATATATTCTCCAGTAAAAAAAGAGAGTCAGCAAGCTAGAAGATATTTTAAAAGAATTTAAAATTTTCTATAGTACAATAAAGGGAAATAATCCTATAATAGACCCTCAAGAAAAAAAGAAAAAAATTCATTATGAAATATACTAGGAAAAGTTAACTTTAGACCAAATTAATTTTATTGATAAACCTATGTTAGATTCTGAACTAAAGATACATATTAAAAAACTAAAAATAAACAAGGATCCTTGTAATCATGGTATCATACCTGAAGACTATAAGCTAATGCCAAAAGATCCCTTCAACATACTACTTAATATTTTGAAAATGGTTAAAAATTTAGAAAGGTTCCTCCATCTTGGAAATATTCACTTCTGGTAAAATGTTCTTCTTATATACAAATTTCCATGTTAAACATCGACTATAAATTATTTATCTCCATACATGCTGATAGACTGAAACAGTTTCTTCCCCTGCTGATTGATAACTATCAAACTGTTTTTATCTTAAACAGAAATTCCTTTGATAATATTAAAAGAATAGTGTCTTTGATAGATCTTGCAAATAAAACAAAAGAAAACTGAACTATAGTAAGTCTAGATATTAATTGTGCTTTTGATTCAGTAAACTGGAACTATCTTTCATTAGTATTAGAAGAAAACAACTTTTCTAATAAATTTATACAACTTATTAATTTCTTATATGTTAATTCTCAGGCTTATGGCAAAATAGGCTCATTTACTTCAGAATTAATTCAAATTTCCAAAGGAACTAAACAAGGATGCCCATTGTCACCTTTACTGTTTACATTAGTTATTGAGCCATTTGCTAATCTGATATGATCACACCCAGACATTAAAGTTGTTTTTAAAGATACAAATTTCACAGTTAAAATTCATCTGTTTGCAAATGATATTCTTCTGACATTAAATGACTATAATAACTCTCTCTACACTCTCTTTATTTTAATGGAAACCTTCAAAGAAAATCTGGACTTACATTTAATAAAAACAAAACAAAAATATTAACTATAAATTATAGTGTTAAGGATATGAGGGAAGATTTCAATAAATATATAGATCAAGAAAAAAAGTTAAACTATTTAGGAAAAATTATTACTGAAAATATTAACAAAAATAGATATTAACTGTGATACTAGCTTGTCGTCTATATAAAACTTCATAAATAACTGGAATAGATATTATTTTATTATGTATGAGAGACTTTCTCTAATTAAAATGATTATTCTCTCAAAAAAGTATATATAGTGCAATAATTATTTTACCTCCTTCTAAAACGTTTATAAAAAAATGAATTCTTTAATTTTAAGATTCTTATGGTATCCTAGTAAACTTAGGATAGCGTTAAGTAATCATATTAGAGATTGGTCCTTTGGAGGTATTGGACTACCTGATTTAGAATTATACTCTTTATCATTTATTGCCAAAACAATAATTCTATGGTCAAATAGTTTTTATACTGCTAAATGAAAAGACATTGTAGGAAAACCTTTGATTCGGTCAAGCTTCTTGAGATATTCTAATCAACATCTAACCCCAAATAATTCTCTACACTGGATATTATGAGTATTTCATAAATAATCTAAATTTAACATTTAAATCTGATATTCTTACTATAACAATGAATGATTTCAGAGGTTTTATATATAGAAACCCAATATATAAAACATGTTTTTTTCTTATCTTTCCTAAAGCCTATACCCAAAATAATATTTCTTCTTTAAATCTATCTGTTATGACTACTTTTAAGAAAAAAATCTGATATATTGGTCCCAGTTATTAAATAAAGAAAGTGTCTATTCCTCTCAATGTATAATGAAGTTTAATTTAGATGAAGACCTATGGTTACATGTACAAAACTATATATAATTTGTACAATGTAAAATTGAAGTTATGCAACCCTTACTAAGAAAGACCAGTCCTAATTTTATTGATCTTTTAACTATCCTTGTGCAACAATAGTTAAATAGAAAGGCCTATTACCCCAAATTTATAAAACGATAAGAAAAGAATTACAATATATCAAAGAAAATTATTGGAATTATTTTAAACATATAAATAATAAGTCTCCTAGTGATGAAGTCAAATCACTATTTCTCTTATCATCTAAACAAGCCACATCTTCACTTAGATGGAAATTGTATGCATAGAAATTTTTATATAGGTCTTTCTTTACACCACATAGAATAGAATTAATATCTAAAACTAAGGTTTGTTGGAGGTATAAATTGGATGTTAAAGTTGACCTGGAACATGTATTTTTTTAATGTGTTTTAATCAACCATATTGGAAGGAAATTAAAGATGTTTTACAGGCTTTATTTTCTGATAAATTTATTTTAACTAAATCCTTAGTTCTTTTTAATACCCCTATACCTGAATGTGTTAGAAGACTGAAATATCAAATTTTGTGGAGGACATTGGCAATCACAAGAAAAGTAGTAACGAGAAACTGGAAAAGTGAAGTAATTCCCTCCTTCAACAAATTCCAGAAGATCGCCTCTGAAGTGTGCTGTTCGAAACATATTACAATAAAATAAAGATCTACAAGAATCACTTCCTCATACAATACCTGGAAAGGAGTAATTGAATTCTTAAATAAATAATGATTGTTTTCTATGAATAATTGAAACTTTATTTTTTTTATCAGTTAACAGACACCCTTGTAAATAGTTGGCTTAAATAGTTGTTTTATGTGTTCTTTATAATAATTTAATATTTTTATGCTTATTTTTTACTTTGTGTTATCTTAATTATTTCTATCTTAAATAAAATGATTTTATGCCTACTTATGTCTTTAAAGTTTTTAATGCAAATAATTGGGAAAAAAAGATTGGTGGCATGCACCTGTTAAACCTACCTTTAAGGGAAAGGAGAAAAAGAACAAACACAGAGTCATACAGACTCATACATTTACTTTCATGTTGTGGAAAAATAATGGAGGTTATTTTGGATTAATTATTGTCAGGAATAGAAAGGCTTGTACATGAAGCCATATATCTGCATGCATATAGATCTATAACCACCTGTAACATGACTTTCTGTAATAATACAATAACAGCTGTAAATAAGAAATTGTGCAGTGATATAATTTATATAGACAACTTCAGCATTTTAAAGGGTTATACACAAAATACTGATCAATAAATTAGAACAACTAGTTATTGATGCAAGATTGATTGTGAAAGGTAAGATGTACAGAGAAGGGAAAATTATTAGTGTATGCATTTCATTGTTTCATAGCAGGATGAAAATCAAAGTGTTCTTTAGTATGTATCTGTTGATTTGCTTTCTGCCAAATATTAGCAAGTGCTCACAGAGTTAGAAAGGTATAAGATTTGTTCTTAGCAGAAAGTTCTGTCTTGGAACTCGGAAGTCGTGCCTAATACAGACTGTCATAAATAAGCAGTCAGGAGATCTTAGTATGCAAAATTAATGCTATAGTGTTCATTTCTAATTGGTCATTGGGAGTTTTATAATTGATATAATAATGTTGCTTGATTTTTGTAACTCTGGGAGACAGTATCTTGGTTTCCTAGTCTCTCATGTATGTGTCTTTCTATGCAATAAAGGGGATTGGTATTCTCTGCTGAACTGTTTGATATGAAAGTTATTTGGTTCCTTAATATGATAAGACAGATAGTTGCATAGCTTACAAATAGAACATGGAAATTATCATACAGCAATTGGACAAGTGAAATTCTAGGTTACAGCCAAGGTGTCCCACAGGGCACTGTCATAGGCCCATACTTTTTAGGTTGTATATTTCAGACCTATCTTTTTCATCTGAGATGTTCTATAGTCTGTATGCAGATTACCTGAACAAAATGGGTAAAGTGATTACATTTTAAACGTCCACAAAAAAACTATACTATATTGATAAATTTAGTGCAGCAGAATAATGTGTTTATAAAAAAATTAAAAACTAAGCATAAGAGATTTGGGAGACATAAATTGAAAGGTAAATATTTAACACAGCGCAAAGTGATTGAAACTGTAAATTCATTTATGGACCGGGGTATATGGGTAGATCCAGCTCTGAGTTTTTCTAATCATATCAACCAGTTAGTTAATGATAGTTATGGAAATATAAATTATGTAAAATATAAATAATGCCTAGGAAGTGAGAAATAATTAAATCATTCTTCATTAGTTACATTGGATCCAAAGTAGAGTACGAAATAACAATATGGAAACCTAATAAAAAAACAAGAATGGGTAAATTGGAAAGACTATAGCAGAAATATTCCAAGGGCATCCATGGATGTGAAAGTTTAAGTTATTGTGAAAGACTAAAACATCTGAACTTGTGCAGTGTCTCATATAGATATTTAAGAGGAGATCTTGCATTTAGAAACAACTACCTCTGGGAATGTTTGGGGTTATCAAAAGGTAGTAGAAAAAGAGAATCATCAAAAAAATGTGCAGAAGAGTCTATATGAATGAGAGTTATATTGATTGGTTCTGGAAAAGTCTACCAAATTAAATTAAAGCAAGACCTAGTTTAGATTTTGTAGGAATAACCTGTACAATTATTATGGGAATAACTGTTTTAGTATATTGGCAGGCTAAAAGGACATCATTGTCTGTGCCTGCAATAGTCTGTATATATGTACGTATGTGTGTATGTATTATCAAAAGAGTGACTGAAAAACACAATATTTATACATGCATTATTTAGAGGGTGAACATCAGAGTTGGCATGCTGAAACAATTGCAATCAAACGTAGAGTCAGAGCAAGGCATGTAGAGGGAAGAATGATATGATGAGGTTAAGCTATCTGACCAGAGGGATAGCAGTTCCATTTTCCTAGACTTCTGAAATACGCTTTTATTTCTGATCAGAACATAGGGTAAGATGAATGATCTTTAAGAAAACAAGGGAGAGATTCTCATAGTTTGAGATCTAGAACTGAGAAATCATGGTCTGTGCTGTGAAGCCTTATTTTTGCGGGGGGGGGGGGTGGAGGACTGACATGAGTGGTTAAGATGTTTAAGGTTGTGCTTTGGTCAGATGTTCATGTGCAAATCTGAATTAAGCCTGGACATTTACTTATGCTGTGCTTATAAGCTTAACTCAGATACCAGAGTAAACATTTGCCCTAAACCCATCCATGCATCCAGCTCTAAGAGCATCCACTATACTTGCAGGTAGAGGTTAAAGTTCACACTAGGATAAGTTACTCTTGCACTTGCTCAAATGCTATGGACTGTGACAGGTGCATAAACACAATGCATGGGGTCAGAAATTACTAAACTTATTATCAGTGCCCAAGATTCACAATGGGCAGCTGCAGACTACCAGGCAGCTGTTTTGTCAGCTTTCTTTTATGAGCTGAAATTTTAGGGCTGAGGCTTAACACTAAATATCCTAATATTTAAAGGAGAACCAGTACGTTTGTTACAAAGGAAATATACTGGTTTGATTAACTAAACTTGGAAAAATCATTTTTTGTGGTTTAATTGAAATGCTTTGCTTGTAAGAAGCACAAGGAATTTATGCTGTCATTGCAATTAATGTACTGTAATATGCCACAAGTTCTGCAAAGCTTTATATGACATTTAGAATGAGATGCAATTTTTACCCTGTGTATAGCATTTCCCATATAAAATTGTCAATGGTCAATAAAGGTAAAATCCTTGTAAGCCTATAAATATAAGACTATTTAAATAACAGTGTAGCATCTTTGCTAACTGAAATAAAATATGGTAAAAGAGTGGGTAAGCAGTACATTTAACTAAAACTTACATTAGGAAAAGTCTGGATATAACCATTCATTCAGGCAGCCCCATTGTGCCAAGGAATAAATCCCATATTCTGCCCCTGGTGGCACACAATTGATTAGTAGTAGCAATGTTGGAAATACTGGAAAGGAAGAGGATGGGTGTGAGTGTCTGATGCCAGCTCACCCATCCTTGTGTGGTGAAAGCTGCTTAGGCTCACTGCAAAAGCAGCATTAAGAGCTTAGCAAGATCCATACAGCTTGGATGGGAGGTTGCACATGCACAAATGCATGCAAGAACCTCCTGCAGACAGTGACTGTGAAGCCTGCAAGGCTGCCAGAGGGTGAGAAGGGGTTCGGGCAGAGTTCCTGGCAGCAATATGACACTACACCAATATCCTTGATCTCCTCATGGCCTCAGACGTGGTTTAGGTTGACCTCAGCAGAGGTTAAGACAGGTCCAGTAGACCTGGAAAATGAGAAGAGAAGCTGATGGCAACAGATGATCAGCTGAGGGTGAAGAAGAATATAAAAATATCATTTATATTCATTTGTTCATTTCATTTTTTATATACATTCCTGCAGTTTGAAACAGGCTGTTGAGAACCTAGAATCCATCCTGGCAAGTGATATTCAAATCAGTTCACAAATAGTTTGTGCAATTCAAAACTCCCTTGTTAGCCTCAGCAAAAAACTGAGATCCATCATCAAATCATCTAAAGCTAGCTACAAAAACAAAATTGCTGCAGATTCTAAAGACAACCACAAGGCATTCTATAGTTATGTCAAGAATCTACATGGCAATACTCAGATCTGCTCTGAGTTACAGCACAATGGCAATACATATACAGAACCAACTGATATTGCCAACATATTGGCCAACAGGTTCAGTGCGAACTTTACCCCTCCATTCACCCCCTAAAGGGCCTATCACAATACCCGAGGAATGCCAAGTCCATATTATCACAGCTACACAGGTAAAAACAGCACTGTTCAAAGCCAGGAATACAGCTTCCATGGGACCTGATAATATCCCTGGCTGTGCTCTACATGAATTACAAAGTGAACTGGTACTACACCTGAGTACCCTGTTCAATCACAGCCTCATTTCAGGCTTTGTTCCTACCAAATTCTACACTGCTACGGTCACACCACTTCACAAAGGAGGAGCGACTACAGACCCTGGGAACTACTGCCCCATTAGTCTGATGAGTCTAATATGTAAGGCTATGGAGTGCACCATCATGGACCTTATAAATAAGAACATAGGGAATCTCCAAACTCTGGACCCCTCACAGTTTGGGTTTGTGAAAGGTAGATCATGCCTGTTCAACCTGATAGACTTCTTCGAGTCTGTCACCAAAGCTGTGGATGAGGGCAAGGTAGTTCACACAGTCTACCTAGATCTTGCCAAGGCCTTTGACACCATCCCTCACTCAGGAATCATAGATAGACTCACTAAACTAGGCATAAACCCCTTTGTCATAAGATGGGTTGCCAACTGGCTCACTGATAGGACCCACACTGTGAAAGTAGCGGACTCCAAATCTGACTACCGACCAGTTACAAGTGGTGTCCCACAGGGATCGGTCCTAGGTCCTCTCCTGTTTGGCATCTACTTCTTGAAGTTCAAGCCAACATGAAGGGACAATGGCTGACCAAGTTCGCAGATGATTTCAAATTGGGAGCCATTATTGAGTCTCCAACTGATGTAGACATTCTACAAAAAGGCCTCACTGACACCACTGACTGGTGCCAGAACCATGGCCTTAAGCTCAATGCCAAAAAGTGCATTGACATTCCCTTTGGGAAAAATTTGGTGCCCATAAACTACTACATAGACTGTAGTCCACTAAACACTGAAGGTGTGACAACAGACCTGGGGACATAGGTTGACAGCAACCTCTCCTTTGATAACCATATTGCCACTGTAGTCGGAAAGTCCTTCTATGTGGCACATCTCATTACAAAAAGGTTTCTCATCCAGGAAGAAAGAGGACATAATCTCTCTCTACTCGTCCCTCATTAGATCTATTATAGAATACAATGCCCCATTTGGTATGTACCTCATTAGACACCTACAACAACTAGAAAGGCCACAAAAATACCTCACTAAGAGGATCTTAGGCCTTAGACACATGCCCTATATGGACAGACTCAAAAAACTCCAGCTATACTGTCTCTTATCGCCTACTTAGAGGCAGTCTCTGCTTGACCTACAAAGGCATGTCTGACCCAGAGCTGCTAGATATGCTACACCTACAGAAATCCCAACTCCTCCATGCCACATGCTCCAGGGACCTATACCTCATTACCACAATAAACAGAACATGCTGGAGGGACAGGTTCCTAACCCAGAGACTTCCCATACACTGGAACAAACTTCTCATTCACGTCAAGCAGAGCACTTCACTGGCCCTCTTTAAGAGAAATATTGACGAGTGGATATGCAATAGGAAGTTCACCCTGGGGATCACTTCAGTGGCCTTGCTTGACAGGGGCACTGGGAACTAACTTTGGGTGGCATGATGCCAGGGAATCTTCTTGGGCTAGGCTTATATAGGCTCCAGGGCCATTAGCCTAGTACACACCTATGAACCTATGATAAGCTTAGCTAAAGGACATGTGGAAAATGGCAAAAAGGTTGCTATTCTTTAGTCAGACAGGCCATCGGAGATGATTTTACAGAAAACCTGCCACAAAAAGAGAAAATAAGGTAACAAACTTACTGCAGTAGAAATGGAATGTCTTTCAAGTAAATTTTGATATTGGAATGTGAAAGGATGGCTCATTCTACTTTTTAAAGAATGAGATATTACAAGAATCCCAAATACTTGCGGCAAGTGAGGGAAAGATGTGTATGGATTCTCAAGTATAGGAGTTTAGGCACATCAGGAAATCGCTTCCTGGGTCTCACTACATTACTCTCTAGGCAAGTGATCTATGCAGATTAATAATATACTGTATAACCCTATGTTATGTCTCTGAAGGTCTGCAGCGTAAGTTCTGGTACGTGTTGAAAAATTCTTTCCATTCACATGCATATTCACCATTTGCAGTCATTAGTGTGGTGGCATTTGGTTTTCTAAGTTATTACACTTTTGACCCAAATAATGCCCAAAAGAAGATACTGGTGCTAATGCTGAGCTCATTTTTATTGCAGAGTGAATGCTGGGAGGAGGAGCTGGGAGTCTAATATCATGGCTATAGTAAAGGCAGTCTTTTTTTTTTTTTTTTTTTTTTTTTGTGGTAATATGTTGCTGTTTGTAGCAAGAGCTGAATGCATCACATTAGTAAATAAAAGTATGCCTCTCCTAGGTACAAAAAGCACATAATGGTAGTGAAGGGAAAGGTATATGACAGAATAATAGGAGGGTATAGCATTTTTCCATGCACAGTTTCTGAATCATGCTCTAGAATATAAGTCTTGGTGTAGACACTGCATGTGTCTATAAATAAGAAATGTTTCATTCAAAAATTAATAGCCTCATTAGTTCTTTTGTAATCATATGATAAACAGTGGTCATGGCATTACTTAATTATCTATCTATTTCTTCAGTATTTAGTTTTTGTAGAACAGCACCATGTAATGTATGTACTTACAGGAGAAGGAAAGAAAACATTTCTAATAAGTATATTTGAATGAGCAAACATGCTTTAATACTTCTGCATATCAAAGAATGACAACACAATGTTTGCCCCATAAAATTCATGGTATGCAAAGTTTCTGATAAATTTTAGAGTATGCCACACAACATTTTACCTACAAAAACAGGTAATGCAGGCATGTATCAGTACCTTTCATTATTAAGCTGTTTTTAAAACCACACTGCACTGTCTTATCTGCAGCTTGCTGCTATGATGGTGATAATTGAAAAGGATAAAATACCAAAAAGATAAGGAGCAGATATAGTGGTCCAGACATTACAAGCCTCTTTCCACCTCATAGAAGGCTGCTTTTGTTGCAAGGTACAAGTTGTCTTTTGTAAGGTTTCTAATGATATCAGAGATTGCATTCTATAAATTAAGATATTCCAGTACTTCTAAGCAAATTATTAGTTTTGGGCACTCTATTTCGAACACATTGCAAATGAAACTGCCATTCTGAGTATTCTGATAATTTGGTTTATTGTTAAAAACTGTTTTTTATTCTTCAGTTTATTTATTCATTTGTTTATTTAATGCATCCAGTGCCTCAGCAGTTAATTGAGACAGCATCACTTTCCATAGTCCTTGAAAAAATATTTACATTTTACTACAATGACTTTATCTTACTTACATTCCAAATATTACACATCTATTTTTATTCTGTTTCACTCATTCTCATGCATTTTTAAGGGGAAATATTTCATGAAAGATCTTTCAGATTCTCGTGTTACAAGTCTGTTTATATACATTGGGACGACTATATTATGCTTAATCATAATATTCTTGTAAAGCTATAATAGTACTGATTTCTTACCATAGTGCAAGATAAGACGTGCTTACTATTCTGGGGGAAAGACACTCATTCAAACACCATGACATATCCCTTGCCATGTCAAGCTAATAATGTTACAGAAGCAGATAGCTGCCAGTTTTCACTGTGTTGCATTTTGAACATTTTCTTCCAACTGTCATCAAAGAGGAAGAGAATTTCTAATATTCTTATAAATGAATATTGCACCTCTTTTCTCTGTGTCAAGAAGTAAAGGGTCATTTTTTATTTGATAAAAAATAACAGTGGCATCTGCCAGCAATAAGAAATACTAATATTTCAATGCTTCCTAAAGTTTTCTGCAGCCATGATCAAAATTTCATATATTTGCTTTGTGATTTATGTGGACAGTTGGATATGCATGCAGCTATTAAACATGCATTACTGAAATTCATACATGACAGGATTTGCTGCACATAAAGCAATTTTCATTTGTCTCCTACAATGTACAGTTATTTTCACGGCATATGTTAAGTGGGACTTGTGATGATGCATGCATGATGCATATGAAAAAAGGATGTCCACATACATCTTTCTAATAATTCTGTTTGTATGTATTAAATATTTGTCCCAGTCCCCTTCAATAAACACATCACAGCAAATGACGTTTGACGACCTTTATTAAACTTCCATAAACATAACTTTGTTAACCAATATTTATTAATTACAACTGAAGCATAGTATAGCTGATTTTAATCACAGCATAATCCATGTAATATTAACCAGGACAGAGTCACCTCGCTCATCCTGACCCAGTAAGCAGTGCCCATACCTCCACTTGCTTACTTTACTTATAAAGCAGTGTCCCACCAATCACTTCATTACCATTTATTGAATGACACATCCAACCAAATACGCAGCGTCCTTACCTCCACTGACTTATTTTACTTATGAAGCAGCATCCCATCACTCACTTCCTTTACCACCTATTGAATTAAACATCCAAACCAATAAACAGTGTCCTTACCTCTGCTCACTTATTTTATTTGTCAAGCAGCCTCCAACTGCTCACTTTCCGTTCTCAACTCATTGAAATGAATATCCAGCGCAAGAGGAGGAACAGAATAGGGCAGGCCTGTTCCTCTTCTCCGCTCACCATGTTCCCCCTCCCTCTTACCAAAATGTCCAGCAGCCTACCACTCAAAAAAAGAGGGGGGGTTAAGCCACAACATCATTCGGTGTATGCCATCCTCACTAAGACAAACTGGATCCTTGTCATCAGCCCCAAAATCCCTGCCATATAAGTACCGAAAGCCGCCAATTGACTAAAAGGTTAAAGTAATCCAGTGATCCCTCCCCCATACTTAATAATAACCATAACTTTGCATACGTTCTGTATATTATCTAAATTCTCACTTATTTTAACTACCAGTATTAACATTGTAATGAGCCCCAGGACATTCCCTGCCAAAGGTAACACCAGGACATTAAACCTGATGCCAAGCAAAACCACTCAAGGGCGCTTGCATACAATCATGCCTAACTGCAGCCCTATTTTAGTGCCCAGTATATATAATAATGACATGTCCTTTCCAGAATCAATTGAACAACATTCAACCCCCACACCAACTATCCATTATAAGTAAGAAATCATTTAATGACCATCATAGTATTTGCTGATCAACAAAATACCCTCTGAATGACTTCATTACATCCGTAAATTAAATGCCATATGAACTGTAGCCCCATGAACCTCCATTTACCAATGCCAACTCTCAAAACAAAACCTCGTATCAATAGCCAGTATCTATATGCACACTATCAAACCTACCCCAACTTTACAAATCAATGAACCACCGACCCAGAGTTAGTAAGTTCTCATAGTCTTGTCACCCATGCAGCTATACTACTCGCAACTACATCCTCCTTGACCAACTGACCTGACTTACCTTGTCCCAAAGCCTGACAAATAACGAAATCTTTCCCACAGGAAGCTGAAACACAGATTAACCAATCTGGCAATGCCTTATCATTAACCTTCCTTAAAATATATACCACACTCCTGCAGCAAGCTTCTAATCCTAACCCAGCCTGATGCACATCATCTAACGGCAAGAACTGCACAAACCACGGCAATATTGAACAGATGAAAATTAACCCTAAACCCTCAACAACTCCCTGTCAACCCCTTATGCAATTTTAACTTGACTCTAAATATTCACCATCCTCCAACCACCTTCCTACCAGCCATCCAACAAGCCACATCCCAACTCCCCAATTATGTCACCCATCATTCGGAAAAAAAATGTTTTAATTTTTCATGAAACCATATCCAACTACCAAAAAGCCAACCTACTAGAATGGGCCTGAAGGCATCACAATGGTAAAGCAATGTATCAAGTTATTATCTGCATCCAAAATGGCTCAAGTAAACTGGCCGACACGCAACTGCAGAACTCCAAAAGCTGAACAACATCCTTAATCCACTGCTTGTCCTTGGCCTTTCCCTCAAAGCTTTTCCTCCCTTATGTTACCTGTGCAGTTAGTAAGGAATTAAAACATGGCCTACATCTGCAAAGACTCCCAAAACCATGTCTTATTTAAGCCTTCTAAATCTCAAAGCACCCTGTTCCTGAAATATCCCAAAAACAGCGGCATACCTACAAAGCTTCCTGAAACCCTATCTACAAAATCACCCAAAACGCAAGTGAAATGGTCCATGTGCTACTCTCTCAAAAAAAAAAAAAAAAAAACAACCTTAAACTGGTATGTGACATTACCATTATCAGTAGCTACTTGAGGGACAGATTTGTCACCCGAAAGATATCACCTTTTGGAACAGACTCCGGCATCCTTTCAAGCAGAACATTTCATTGGCCCTCGACAAACAGTTTAAACAACTGGATGGCTAACTGTAAATCCACCCAAAGGGTCCCACCCATCTCCCTTTTGGACAAGAGCAAGTGGTGCTGCATGTGGAAGCAAGGGTTAAACTTGGCTGGCTTATAAAAGCCCTCAAGCTGTTAGCTTAATAACCTCCTATGATCCTATGAGTGTTGTGACTCTACTCCCCCTATGGAAACCCCACACTCCCCATAAACAATCCCAAGCACGGTTTTACCCTGCCCCCAGCCTACCTCTTCCTCACATGGCCCCACACTACTGCAAACTGCAGTAACTCTGACATGCCTTAATGAACCTGAATAAAATAGGATTACCTGTGATCTCATTGTGCTCCACTCCAGCCACCAGAACATCCACCTCAGCAGAATCCACTACCTTGCAACTCCATTTCCATCAAGCCACTGAACATTGCTAACTCTGCGCACTGCCCTCTGTGACCTCATTGCACACTACTCTAGCGACCAGGATATCCATTGCAACAGCTTCTATCACCTTTTGGGCCTACATCATTCCGTCCACCAACTGAGGCCAACTCTGCACCTTCCTACCTGAAGAAAGAAAGAAAAAAATGATAAATGTATGGCATGCACATAACCAAAACTTCTTAATGACAGCATTAAGCACTGTTAGAGGCCTACCCTGTTCATCAAGTGCCCAGCTGATACACTTGCCCACAGCCACCATCCCCAAGAGAATGAAACCTTGGTAGCTTCCCCCTTGAGCTGCTTTATTCTACAAGCATCCCTAGCACATCATGCACCCAGCAGTGACAGTTAAGATGCCTAAAACATGAGAGAAATATCCCAATAACCTACCTATAGCTCTCAGGTGTACCATAACCCAGGTAACTTTCCTTAGTTTCGGCCATAGCATTTCATGTTTGAACTGAATCCTTATTATGGTAAAAGCCTATTCTATAACTAAAATAATCACCTGTTAACCGTCCTGTGAGCCTCAGAATTAAAATTGTTAATGAGCCATTAAAAGCATTCCACATTTTGTCTATTTGTACCACACTATAAATAGCAGTGTTCCTAAAAGTATTGTTACCTAACAGTGCAGCCCCTTCAAACCTATGGGCCTATTAACCTTAACCACAATTAAAATGAAGTCCTTACATAAAGTCAGTGCAGTGAAGCAGCCTTGTCATTCTACCCACTCCCTACCATCTGGATAAAGCTACTGTCAGGTCTGAGTACTCATCAGAAACCCTGAACAGTTTGAATAATGGACCTAAATTATGAGGTACAATTGTCCCCACTCTGCCACCTCTGTAGAACAGCAATGTTCACTTACTGCAACTAGGAGTAAAAGTACATGTGAACCACACCTCCCCACCTGTTAGAGCAAAAACAGTGAGCAAAGGTAAAATATATTCGACTGTACAAAGTGAACACAATGTCTGTGTCCAGCCTATTGGGTGTATCCCCTTCTGCCTTCATCTGCTCACTGTATGAATCTGAGTGACAGTTAACCAGATAGTTGTCCAGGGTTGCCCCTGAAGAAAAAAAATTAACAGCCTGAAATGTAAAATTATAAGGCAACTATAAATCCTCTACGAGCAAGGGGAAGCTTTTCTTCTTCTTAGTCATTGCTCTGTCTTGTTTCCTTTCTGTGCAGCAAAATAAATATCTGAAAATTAAGATGTGCCTTTCTCTCATCAAATGGGAACAGGTGTGTTCCCAGTGTCCCTGTCTTTAAAATGAAATGCACCGCAAGCAAAATTTGCTACACTCCCAGCCTGGAAACTGTCATTCCCCTTTGCAGCATTAGAGAAGCTTTCATTCACTCTTACCATTCCCAAGTTATTCTCTCCTTTTAAATGAAAGTTATCAAAAGAAATGCTGTAGTTCAGAGAAAAGAGAATGTTAGACTTATGGATGTGGTTTTAAACATCTTCCCAAGGGAGACTGCTACTGATTTATGCTGAAGAGGGTGATAAACACTCATGCAGTGCCAACGCGCTTGCTTTACTAGTGGTACTGTGTATGGAAAGTAGGAGCCTGGGCTAGCATGCTTTCAGGAATAGATATCCCCCACCTGGCAAACTTATATTAAGAAATATGGCTTACCCAAACATTGTTGTCACCAACTGTGTATGCCTGGACCATTAACCTTGATCACTAACAAAGCACTCAATCTCATAGTACAACACCTGAACCAAGCCAAAAGTAATGGGGGGGACAAAGCTCCAAAATTAAGGACACGTTAAATATCCCTCCTATAAACTAAAAGTTCTGGAATTCCCATGTAATTCTGAAGGATATGAAAACTGACTGAAATGACTGTCATTAACTTAACATGAACTTAATTCTCACCAATCTGCCACAGAAATCTAAAAAATCAGAAACGTTATGAGGAACAGACCAAAATATGAGGCAAAATTCTGGACACTCTGAAAATCACCACTTGAACACAAGGTTCCCTGCAACAAGAATCAATGTTCCAACATCCCTATTATTAACCTAAATAAAAAATAATTGTCAAGTCCACTGAGATTTCATCAACAAATTACAGAGATTTCATTGATAAGTTTCCCACCACAAAATGGTCCCACCAATGTTTCCTCCCCCATGAGCCACATCATATGCTGACTCTGCTTCCAGCTTTAAGCATCTGAAATGAAATTCAACTATTTTGTTTTTGTTATTTTAAACAGAAACCAAAAACTGTCGATACAGCTTTATTTAACCTTATGCAAATGCTTAAACTCTGCACTGCTGTCATGTTAAATTTTATCTATAAAGCCACACTGCATAAAAAAAAATTGCACTATTTGTTGCATGAATGCACATCTACCCCAATCAACCTTCTTGAGCTGCTACCCTACTCCCATCCCGCACCACGTCTTATGTGTATTATTATTTTTTTCCTTTTTCTGGAAGACTGAAACAGGTCCCTATATTCTTTTTACATTGGATGGCGAAACAGATCACTGTATTCCATCCTTATCAGATGAATTTCATTTCAAGGACAAGAGTGAAAGCAAAGTAGACATTATTGTCCCAATACAAACATGCAGTACCACTCCAACACGCATGAATGGACATTACTCGAGTTCCTATTGAATTGTCAACAGCTTAGGTTGTCGAATGCTTAAACAATGACACCTAAGTGTCGAAAGCTTACAATAGAAAATAGCCACATCATCGAATTCTTTCCTTGGGAAAGAAGTACATGGCCATTATGGGGGATTTGTCCTTTCCCCAATATAGAGCGATCTCAGAGTTGGTATATTTAGTTAGGGGGAGTGTGGGAGGTTTCAACAACCTAAGCTGTCAATGTTATGATATAGATGCCATTACTCACAGGTTCCTTATTCCTTATTGCAGCCTGAAAACATCCTAATCATCACTCACAGCTCGGCAACACATACGCAAAAAACTGTGAAGCTGCATACCATCACCACTAATGAACTGAGGAGAAAAACACAATGTGAGGTTGCATGCTTTCACCACTAACAAGCTGAGGGGAAAAAACACCATAAAATAACCACAACCTTACTTAATAACTGCAGGAGCTGTAACCCCAGCTCACTACCAGCAATGGCTCACCAGGAGGGTGGCCCTCTCAACTCCTAATGTAATCATGAACAAAATTGCCTAAAATAACCAGGGGGGAAACAGTATAATTAAAATTTAAATAATGACCACAACCTTACACAACTGCGGGAGCTGTAACTATGAATCCCTACCACCAAACAGTTAAACCGCGAGGGGAGCCACTTCCACATCAATGACAATTTAGTACTAAATAAACCAGGAGCCAAGAGGAGAAAAAAAAGTTATTAGAGAATGCAACAACTAGCCAACTAGGAATAATCATCACATACAGCAAGCCGGAGCCTACACCTTCTACATATCTAACCTGCACAAAGCCTGAAAGCCTCTAACACACCATTTGCAAGGGGAAAAAAATGATTACAAAACCATTACCGACCTCCTCTGTACCTACTACCATTAACTCAAGGCCTACCTGTCCACCAAAGTACCCACTGTTCGTCATGGACGTGAGCCTACAATATAGCAAGTTCACTCCAAAAATGTGATTCCTTACCCACTTACACTTACATAAACCCCTTAAGCCCCTCCTTACCCTTAAATCATGTCCTCCCAATCATCCCTCATTCCCCCTCAACCCTTTCCTCCCCTCCTATCCCACTAATATATTTATCTACCCCGGTACCCCCCTCTGAAGATGTCCCAGAACAAATTGATTTGTTACCAAACCTCATATAGTATATGCAGAAGGTAACAGTAACATTGCAGCTATTTTCCTAGACATGTTGCTGTTGCATTGTATGTAGGCAGGTTTCTTCCTGCCTTTTCATTTTCCTGTCACACTAACTCTGCAGTCTATTATGCATATGACCATTCTAAAACCAGACAGCATTGACACTATTATTAGTGACCACTGCAAGCATTTGTCGTCACTGTATGAAACTTTTTCATGCAGTTTGTGTGTCAGTTGGCACAGAGGTTTAAGGAGCTGTTACTGAGCTGTTTTGTGTTGTCCAGTGTTCAAGGGACTGGTTCCTTTAGCCTCCATTCCCTATGTAACCCTGAGCAAAGAACTTAACCAGACAGAAATCCCAAGCTGAGACTGCAAATGGTCTGTGGAGAACAAGGCATTACTCTGGTAAAAACAGACAAAGTAAAAGATGGGAAGGAAAATAAAACAATCGTTGCAGAATTTTCTTTTCACAGTATTTCTTTGCAGGTGGATTCACTTTGTACCCCCATTTTGGGCATGTTATTTATTTATTTTTTTCATACATTTTTGATCATTTTCAGCATGTACAGATATGCTCAATGCATTCAAAATTTATATATCCTGATTTACAATTATGTTTATTAAGAGTGCATAATCCATCATTTAGTTAGTAAGTACATGTCTATCTCTAATTTCATCTAACTGATCCATTATTTTTGTAACATAACAGGACTTCATCATATATAGTCATTGCTCAAAATAATGTTGACATTGTATTTTT
>NC_056725.1:432143977-432178977 GCF_019279795.1 Protopterus annectens
TCAAACAGTGTGCCAAGTGCTGGTGTATACTAGTTTGTTGTATGGAGTGTGGCAAGCACTGTCACACAGTTGTTGGCTGAGCACTGATATGTGGTAATTTACATGTGTATTCCCCGATAGACAGACAGATGCTATATATGGCAGTTCAGTGATATCAGTACAGTAGAGTATTACATGTGCCATATTACTTGCTCACATATTTTTCTTTTCCTTCCAGGGTGATGGTGCATCAGCGCAACCCGTGTCATTCAGCTGCAGAGGATGAGGAGATACACCAGAGCCTGGTGCGGGATTTCTCTACACTGTTTTCCAGGACCAGCCAGAACCAGCAGGAGAGGGCTGCACTGTGTCAAGACCTTGTCCGTCGGGTAAATGACATAGGCATGCATAACCGGACATATGAGCAGGTACGCCATCACTGCAGTGATTTAATTAGAAATGTCCGTCAGCGTGCATCTGATATCCACAGACAACAGCTTGCCACAGGTGGTGGGGTACCTATCCACCCCCCTCACCAGAGTGGAGGAGCTCCTCCTAAGTGTTGTGGCTCCAGGCCAACAACAACAACAACAACATCCACAGACATGTGTCATGATGGAGGCCGGAGCCACCCAGCATGTGGACATGGAGTGTGCAGGTAACATGCCATATCTGTAGTTGACTGTTCTCTGAACTGGTAGTTTATGCATGTGTGAGATGTGTACTGTGTGTGTAGCTGTTATCCTGCATATTCTTGTGCAAGATTGATATTCTGAATATCATCACTACACCTGTGAAAGCCAACTGTTGTACTACTGTACTGTATCATACTCACAGTATCAATGGCACAGTTGTGGCCACTGATAATAACTCTCTTATTTGTGCAGGTCCCTCTGGAGTAACAGCAAGGCAGCCAATCCATGCTGGTGAGTGTGTAATAACAATACTATTAATACTAATAATAATATTAATACTAATAATACCCTCAAACAGTATTGTGTATGTGTTGGATTGTAGGTGTGTGTGTGTTTGTGTCTGCTGTACTGAGGAGTGTGCATGTGTGCCCGTGTGCATATGTGCCCATGTGCATGTGTGCCCATGTGCATGTGTGCATGTGTGCCCGTGTGCATGTGTGCATGTGTGCCCATGTGCATGTGTGCCTGTGTGCATGTGTGCATGTGTGCCCGTGTGCATGTGTGCATGTGTGCATGTGTGCAAGTGTGCATGTGTGCCTGTGTGCATGTGTGCATGTGTGCCTGTGTGCATGTGTGCATGTGTGCCCATGTGCATGTGTGCATGTGTGCATGTGTGCCCATGTGCATGTATGGTAACATTGTGTACACATTGTAAATTGTGTTTCCTATCTTCCTCTCACAGGTTCTGGTGTTTCTCTGTTGGTGTGCAGCAGGGAACCTGAAGCCACTGCTGGGGATAGTGATAATGATGATACATGTGTAATGGCACAGGGAGGTGTGACAGGGTCTGCTGTTGGTCAGCCAATCAACAGTACACAGCAGTTAACCCCATCAATGCGCACAGTCATCCTGCTGATACATCCATTGTCACGAATGTCCTTAGCTGAGGGACAGCATACACTGGGCATTGACCAGGGTAATGTGGTATCAGTGGCACATGCATCCCCTCACAGCAGCCATGGCCAGAGTCCTGACATGGTACCACACAGGCAGATGTCCAGGGGTTCTCCTGGGAGCATCTGTGGTCGTACTGCCCCTGTTAGACATGCCCACAGAGGTCTTTCAACCTCAGCTATGTTCCAGGCTGAAAGGCAGGCACAGGCATGTATGGAACGGTACACCAGACAGGGTCTGAGGGAGCTTAGAGCACATCGCACTGCTATGAATGACACTATGTGTGATGTTGCGGCTGCCATCCGTACTGTCGACGAGGACATTGATAGATGTTGGGGGGAAACATTAGATCTGTTCCACAACTACATATCCATGAGCTAGGGCAATGCAGGATGGTTGAGGCATCGACGTGGACGTATGCCAGCAACATCATCAGCTGGCAGTCGTTGCAGACCACAACAAACCCGCAGCTGCTCCCATAGTGCAAGTACCAGCCCCAGCAATGCTGGGTCTGTGCTGTCATCAGACCATCCTAGAAGACCACGTGCACGTGGCTCTGGACAGTCCCAGCAGGGACATGTGTCCATTCAACAACCCACTGCTTCTGATGACAGTACCCAGTCTGGCTTAGTACCTGATACTGTCCGTAGCACCCCTGCCAGGCACAGGTACCGTGTCCGTGGCCAGAGACAGTGATCTGTATGACCTGGCAGGTACAGTCTGTGGCTGTCCACAAACACCCGTATATGGCAGCCATGTGGTGGAACTGTGTGCATGCATACACACAGGCATAATGCTAACACCTAGGGCTAACACATACACAAACACACTGCATCAACATTGCCCCATGTTGTACTGTTGTCCCTCACTAACACACACACACATACATGTCGATTGGATGTGTCAGTGGCAGACTCTGGCAAACCAAGTACACACCCTGTGCATATGATGAAACTGTGCCACCTCCTGCAATCTGTATTATTGATGCAGGAACAGGATAGCATGGTGCTGATGCACAGGGTGACTACATAGCACTGTAGTAATATTATCATGTTGTTAACAGTACAGTGTAATGATATCCTTGTGGGTATATCCCAGCATGCCTGATGCATTAACACTATGATTGTCATTGTAGTTTTTTATACACCAGTGTTAATTCCAAAAGTGTAATGTCTGCACATGTGCCACATGGCAGTTGTGTGTACCTGCGCCTGCATGTGTTGTGGAGTGGACAGTACATGTGTGATGTTTGCAGCACACAGTTGCAGGTGTACATTTGTGAACAAGGTGGAGTTGCATTCTCTGCATGTAGATGCGTAGTGCACACATGGCAAGGGTGACATGCACCATGTGACACAGTAGTCATACATTGTAGTTCATATTGGTGGCCACTTTGTGTTGTACTACACATATGCCTCACCTGGGGTCACATGTATGTATGACATGGTTTGACAGTATGCTGTGGGTCATACGGTTTACCATTGTCAATGGTTTGCATTCTGGTGGTAAGGTTCAAAATACAAACCCACCTACATAGGTATCACAAGGGATAAGAAACTAGAAGTAATGATACTCAATGCCAGACATCTAAACCGCAAGATGCATGCAGTCCAAACTCTACTCAGCATGGAGAATGTTGATATCTGTGCAGTAACAGAAACCTGTTTCAAGGCTCCAAGAGCACCCTAGCACTACCAGGTTACACCTTATACCATGCTTTACAGCCCCAAAACATGGAACTAACTATGAAAGGAGGGTGAGTATCAATAATTGTCAAGGATACCCACACCCCCAGGTTGGTGCCACAGCATGAAGCATCACAGACTATCCACGTGCAACTAACAGTGGGTAAAACTGCCTTTCAGTTCATAGCCTGCTACAGACCACCCTCCTAAACCCAGGAACCCCACTTGGCCTACTTAAGAACACATGAATATATGAAAGTCTCTCCAAACAACATTATATTTGGCAACTTCATCTACCCACACATAGACTGGGAGCATTACTGTAGCTCCAACACCCTAGGCCAAAGGTTCCTAGAATTCATAAACTCAAATGCTATGGAACAACTTGTTACTACTCCCACAAGAGGGGGAAACATACTGCACCTGATCATCACCAACATGGTGACTCTATGCTCCAGACCAGAAGTGTATCCCCCACTGGTAAGATCAGACCATAGAGTAATCCCACTGGATATTCACATACCAACCCCAGCCCAGAAAACCACAGTGAAAAAGTTGTCTAAAGCAAATTCCACACACCTCAAAACCGAGACAGAGGTGGAATCCTTCACAGCCCCCGGGCCTGTGGAAAATATGGCCCAGACTGCTGAATCCTTTATAAACGCATTCTATGAACACATTCATGAATGCACAGATCATGCAATTCCAAATATAACCAAGACCCAGTCCTCCAAAGACAGGCATCCTTTCTGGTGGACCCCAGCCACATAAGAGAAAACAATAGAAGGAGGAAGCTACTACATGATCGAGCAATATCCCACAAAGGGAAGGCATCTGTGATCAGTATTTGGAAAAAAATAAGGGCACTCATAAAATCGTCTAAGGCCAGTTTCAAGAGGAAAATTGCACAAAACACTACAGATAATCACAAGGCTTTCTTTAGTTATGTTAGGAATCTGGGTGGGAATTCCCAGATATGCTCAGAAGTAGTCCTAAATGACAAAGAATACACCTAACCCACATACATTGCCAAAATCATTGCTGACAGGTTCAGCACAAACTTCTTACCCCCCTCCCCACCATAAGGGCAAATATATATCCCAGCAGAGTGATGCCCCCCCCTGACATCTCAGATGCTCAGTCACCCTCCCCAAAGCAAAAACACAGCATCAATGGGAGCAGACAGTGTCCCAGGCTGCATCCTACATGAACTCCAAGAAGAACTAAACACAAACATAAAACTACTGTTCAATCCTAGCCTTACTACAGGATATGTACCCAAGGAGTGGTGTACAGCAACAGTGGTCGCTCTCCACAAAGGTGGTGCCTCAACGGATCCTGGAAACTATCGCCCCATACGCCTGACTAGCTTGGTCTGCAAAGCTATGGAAAGGATCATCATGGACCTCATAAATAAAGATATTGGGGACCTACAGACACTGGATCCTACCCAGTTCAGCTTTGTTGAGGGCACATCCTGCCTCTTAAACCTGGTCAATGTCTTTTAAACAGTCACCAAGGCCAGTGACGAGGGGAAGGTGGTCAACACAGCCTACCTGGACCTCGCAAAAGCCTTCGATACAATACCCCACTTGGGCATTATAGAGGCACTCACTAGCATAACTATAAACCCCTATGTCACTAGATGGGTTGCAAACTGGCTCATGGACAGAACACACATGGTCAGAATTGCTGGAGCCATGTCACACTCCAAACCAGTTACAAGTGGTGTCTCACAGAGGTCAGTCCTGGGACCTTTCTTGTTTGGTATATATTTCTCGGATGTACAGGCCAACACAGAAGGACTGTGGCTGAGCAGGTTCACAGATGACTGCAAACTGGGCGCCATAATCAACTCACCAGCCAACAGAAGCATCCTACAAAAGGGTCTCATAGAAACAGACAACTGGTGCCAGAGCCATGGCCTCAAGCTAAACGCCAAAACGTGTATAGTCATCCCCTTTGGTGAAAACAAAGTGCCCACAAATTAACACATAGGTAGTAAGCCATTAAGTACTGTAGACATGATTAGGGCCCTGGGGACCCGAGTTGATAGCAAACTCTCATTTGACAACCACATGGTTGTAGTGGTTAGACAGACAGTTTCTATAGGCCACCTAATCATGAAGGGATTCACAGCTAGATCAGGGGACGTCATCGTGCCTCTTTAGTCATCCCTCATCAGGCCCATAATTGAGTACAATGCCCCTTTTGTGGTGTACCTTACCAGACACCTGACCTGCAGCAACTGGAAAGTCCCCAAAAGTACCTCACCAGGGGGATCAAAGGCCTCGAACAGATGCCTGACATATAAAACCATGTCCAACCTGGAATTAATGGACATGCTGCACCTCAGAAAATCCAAATTCCATGGAGCTATGCGGCCGTGACACTTGGACCTCAGCACTTAAATAAATAGGACATGCTGGAGGGACAGATTCATAACCCAGAGGCTCCCTTCACTCTGGAATAAAATCACAGTCCAGGTTAGGCAGAGTCCCTTAATGACTCTCTGCAAGAGGAATGTTGCTGAGTGGATGGGAGATTGTAGGTTTACCCCGGGTATCACTTCTGTGTCACTGTTACACAGAGGCAGAGTATACTAACCTGGAAAAAGGGCATAGCAAAATTCATTTAAAATGGGTGGCGAAAGCCAAACACAGTCTGGCTAGGCTTATAACTGCCATAGGGCAGATACCCTAGTATGAACCTATGAACCTATTACATGATGTATCCTCAACTGATACACAGATGTAGGAAACCAAGTGTCAGTGATATCCCTGCAGTACTACACTATACCAGTAGCCATTCTTACTGAGCCCCACACATCCCTGGGAAGAATACTGTTTGGCATATAGCAGTCTCACGTACATGCCAACACACTAGGGATATGTTCATCCATGACTGGAAATGTATACAGTGGCCTACAATGCATTCTGCACATGACACACATGACCACCATAAGGGTATCATACAGACAGATACCTGTTGTCCAAGCCATGCTCTATTACTGTAACACAACTGTAACTTTGTCATCAGCATGTACTTAACATAGTATTCCAACAGTTCCATGTAGGTGGCAGCACCCATCATGTAGAACGGGTAATGGTGTGTACATATGGACAAGTTTTTTCTTGTCTATCCTGTGATATTCACATTTCCAAAGGTATTGTGCAGTCCCGTGGTGTATTGCCTAAGCAAGAAGGTGTCTTTATGCATATCAGCAACAGTTGCAATACACCTACACTGGATGTCCATTACTCACAGACTTTGCTGTGTTATAACATGTGTGACATATACTCCAGACATGAACCCTCACCCACATTAATATATCACAACTTTCATGAGTGTGTGTCACCCAGTTGGCCTAGGACACAGATCACTGCAGTAGCCTGCATTGTCAACAACATACATGTATGACGTACGGTCTGGGAATCTGCAGCACATGCTGGCAAAGGTAACAACTGTATTCATATGAGGCAGGCTTCACACATAGGAACTATTGAAAGTCACGGGTACATATCTGTATGTGGCACACACACACCTGATGTGTGCATTGAAATTACTGTTATATGTCATACAACAATAAAAGCAAAACCCACCACACATTGACAAACTGTGTGACAAACACACAAATGGCATTTGTAGGATTGAAACCCCAACCTAACTATGTTATGACACTTCAGAGAGACGCATTAGCACAGCATGCTATTCGCATTACGGGGTGGTTTCCCTTCTCCTGCTGTATTTATAGGGTGCTGACATCATCAGTCTTTACAAAGAGGAATGTAAATCATGCAGTGTGTTATTCCAATTGTCAAAATGGCCATTTCTTTCAAAGAGAATTGCACACATGCACACCCCCTGCCCCGCACGCTATTCGCATTACTGGGTGGTTTCCCTTCTCGTGCTGTATTTATAGGGTGCTGACATCATCAGTCTTTACAAAGAGGAATGTACATCATGTAGTGTGTTATTCCAGTTGTCAAAAGGGACATTTCTTTCAAAGAAAATTGCACACATGCACACCCCCTGCCCCGCACGCTAGTCGCATTACGGGGTGGTTTCCCTTCTCCTGCTGTATTTATAGGGTGCTGACATCATCAGTCTTTACAAAGAGGAATGTACATCATGTAGTGTGTTATTCCAGTTGTCAAAAGGGCCATTTCTTTCAAAGAGAATTGCACACATGCACACCCCCTGCCCCGCACGCTATTCGCATTACGGGGTGGTTTCCCTTCTCCTGCTCTATTTATAGGGTGATGACATCATCAGTCTTTACAAAGAGGAATGTACATCATGTAGTGTGTTACTCCAGTTGTCAAAAGGGCCATTTCTTTCAAAGAGAATTGCACACATGCACACCTCCTGCCCCGCACGCTATTCGCATTACTGGGTGGTTTCCCTTCTCCTGCTGTATTTATAGGGTGCTGACATCATGTACATCATGTAGTGTGTTATTCCAGTTGTCAAAAGGGCCATTTCTTTCAAAGAGAATTGCACACATGCACACCCCCTGCCCCACACGCTATTCGCATTACCGGGTGGTTTCCCTTCTCCTGCTGTATTTATAGGGTGCTGACATCATCAGTCTTTACAAAGAGGAATTTACATCATGTAGTGTGTTATTCCAGTTGTCAAAAGGGCCATTTCTTTCAAAGAGAATTGCACACATGCACACCCCCTGCCCCTCACGCTATTCACATTACGGGGTGGTTTCCCTTCTCCTGCTCTATTTATAGGGTGATGACATCATCAGTCTTTACAAAGAGGAATGTACATCATGTAGTGTGTTACTCCAGTTGTCAAAAGGGCCATTTCTTTCAAAGAGAATTGCACACATGCACACCTCCTGCCCTGCACGCTATTCGCATTACTGGGTGGTTTCCCTTCTCCTGCTGTATTTATAGGGTGCTGACATCATCAGTCTTTACAAAGAGGAATGTACATCATGTAGTGTGTTATTCCAGTTGTCAAAAGGGCCATTTCTTTCAAAGAGAATTGCACACATGCACACCCCCTGCCCCGCACGCTATTCACATTACGGGGTGGTTTCCCTTCTCCTGCTCTATTTATAGGGTGCTGACATCATCAGTCTTTACAAAGAGGAATGTACATCATGTAGTGTGTTATTCCAGTTGTCAAAAGGGCCATTTCTTTCAAAGAGAATTGCACACATGCACACCCCCTGCCCCGCACGCTATTCGCATTACAGGGTGGTTTCCCTTCTCCTTCTGTATTTATATGGTGCTGACATCATCAGTCTTTACAAAGAGGAATATACATCATGTAGTGTGTTATTACAGTTGTCAAAAGGGCCATTTCTTTCAAAGAGAATTGCACACATGCACACCCCCTGCCCCGCACGCTATTCACATTACGGGGTGGTTTCCCTTCTCCTGCTGTATTTATAGGGTGCTAACATCATCAGTCTTTACAAAGAGGAATGTACATCATGTAGTGTGTTATTCAGGTTGTCAAAAGGGCCATTTCTTTCAAAGAGAATTGCACACATGCACACATGCACACCCCCTGCCCAGCATGCTATTCGCATTACAGGGTGGTTTCCCTTCTTCTGCTGTATTTATAGGGTGCTGACATCATCAGTCTTTACAAAGAGGAATGTACATCATGTAGTGTGTTATTCCAGTTGTCAAAAGGGCCATTTCTTTCAAAGAGAATTGCACACATGCACACCCCCTGCCCCGCACGCTATTTGCATTACAGGGTGGTTTCCCTTCTCCTGCTGTATTTATATGGTGCTGACATCAGTTTTTACAAAGAGGTATGTACATCTATTACTATCCCTCAGTATGGGGGATAACAATATATATGCATTAACAGGCACCTAGTTCAGGGTCACATATGCACATCGGCACTGCCAGGTTATGTTTTATGCCATGCTTCGTGACCACAGGACTTGTAACACACAACACAACTAGGGGGTGTATCCATATACATCATAGATACACACACCTCTGGGTTGTTACCACTGCACTAAGCATGACAGGCCATACATATACAACTACCATTGTGCAAAACTGGCTTTTGGTTTTGTGTGTAGTTCAGACCCCCCCCATATCCAGGAACCACACTTGGCTTCCCTGGGAACAGTGTAGGATATGAAGGTGTTCACATACGCCATTACAGTGGTTAACTTCAGGTACAGGAATATTGACTGGGGGAACTACTCAGGCCTCAACAACATCACCCTACAGCCACTACAATTTGTGAATCCATGTGCTATGGTAGAATGAGTCACCACAGCCACAAGGGGGAATACATATTGGACCTGATCATCACCAACATGGGGACTCTATGTTCCACACCAGAGGTAGACCACCATTGTTAAGATCTGACCATAACCAACTTTCCCTGGATGTCTATATCCCATCCCCACCCCCAGGCAAGGACATCACTGCAAACAAAGTATTTCTCAAAAGCAGACTTTGCACTTGTGAAGACTGGGGTGGAATACTTCAAAGGCCCCATGCTGGAGGATTATACAGCCCAATGTGCAGGATCCTTTACAAATGCATTCTATGAGCACCTGCAGGTTTGCATTGATCATGCTATCCCAAATAAAACCAAGACTCCTCCACAACAGGAGACCTGTCTGATTGACACCAGCCATATATATGCTGTACAACAGAAGGAGGGAGCTGATACATAACAGAGCAATATCCCACAGAGGGAGGACATCTCTGAACAGCATTGGCAAGACACTTCAATCCCTCAAAATCATCACTTGCAAGTTTTGACAGTGAAATTGCCCAGACACTACAGATAAGGCTTCCCTCAGTCTGGAATTGAATCCCAATTAATGTTAGACATAGCCCCTCACCAACCCTCTTCCAGCAAACCCCAGCCACATGGATGTGACATTGCAAATTCAACCCCTAGGATCTCCACTGTGTCCCTGCTTGACGGAGGTGCAGCAAACTAGCCTTAAACGGTGCCTTCTGTGACCTACTTTACAGAGGCACAGTAGGCTACTGTACTGGGGAGGCAGGTGCCAAATACACTCTGGCTAGGCTTATGTATTCCCTAGGGCAAACCGCCTAGTATCGACCTCTGCACCCATATGTTTATGTTTGGGATGCACAATATTTGTTACTGATAAACTATTTGCAGGTCTTTATTGCCATAGTTTTCCCTGTTTCTATGAACAACTTGTATATCTGTGGAAGATGTTTGATCATGACAGGGTTCCAGTATATTACTTGTGTCTCTGTTCTCATTTAACTTTGTGCACTGGGCAGATTGCTGTATTGTGGGAGGTTTCTGGCTTAAAACATACAAATGCCAGATATGTGTGGCCAACTGCTATACTGAGACATGGCCTAAGTGTGTGAGCATGCCCAGTTCAGGCTTTCCATAGTTTGTTGCCTGACATATGTCTCATTTATCAAAGTGTGTGAGCATGCCCAGTGTGACCTTTCCATATGTTAAGATCTGACGTCCACTACATTTGTGGTTGTGTGTGAACTTGAACAATATTTGACATTTATAGTGTGTGTGTTGGAAGTCATGTTGTGTTCTTACTGCCTAACTGCTTTGTGTCTGAACCCAACAGGGATTATGCTGTGCCTACAGGCTTTCCATGGGATAGTTTGCATACACTTGTCAACATTCTTTCATACTGACCCAACACTGTAATATTGTCATAGTGTAGTGGTTCAATCCTTTCCCTCTGGTGCACAGTATCCTGGGTTTGAGTCCCATCACTGCTTTAAATATTCATACTGAGCACACTAGACTGGTTAAGGGCCAGTTGGGCAAATATGACCGTGTTGCATTTTGTTCAGTTATGGTCTACTTAAACCAGGCTTGTCCAACATTACTAGTGTATTCCACAACTTGGGTAGACATTGACAAACACTAGGCTATGTGCCCTAGGGAATTTCTAATCCTAGCCAGAGTGTGTTTGTCCTTCAACACACATTTTAACTGGAGTTTGCCATGACATTTTTCAAGGTTAGTATACTGTGCCTCTGTCTAACTGTGACATAAAAGTGATACCCAGGGTAAACCTACAATCTCCCATCCACTCATCAAGATTCCTCTTGAAGAGAGTCAATGAGGGACTCTCTGGCTAACCTGGACTGGGAGTTTACTCAAGAGTAGAGGGAGCTTCTGGGTTATGGATCTATCACTCCAGCATGTCCTATTTATTTCAGTGCTGAGGTTCAGGTCTCTCATGTGCATAGCTCAATGGGATTCTGATTTTACAAGGTGCAGCATGTGCATTGATTCCAGGTTGGACATGGCTTTATACATCAGGCACAGATCGCCTCTGGGCAGGCAGTATGCCACTGTGTGGAGCTGCAGTTTGTTTAATCAGGCAGCACATGGCATCTGTTAGAGCCCTTTGATCCTCCTGGTGAGGTACTTTTGGGGTCTTTCCAGTTGCTGGAGGTGTCTGCTAAGGTACATCCCACAAGGGGCATTGTACTCAATTGTGAGCCTGATGAAGGATGACTGAAGAGGCATGTTGACCTCCCCTGATCTAGATGTGAATACCTTCATGATTAGGTGGGTATATGAAATGTTTTTCTGACCACTACGGCCACGTAGTTGTCAAATGCGAGATTTCTATCAACTTGTGTCCCCAGGTCTCTTATTACTTCTTCTGTACTTAATGGGTTACCACCTATGTGCTAATTGGTGGGCACTTACTTTTTGCCAAAGGGGAAGACTATACACTTTTTTGCATTTAGCTTGATGACATGGCTCTGGCACCAGTTGTCTGTTTCTATGAGGCCCTTTTGTAGGAAGCTTGTGTCATCTGCAAACTTGTTCAGACACAGTCCTTCCATGTTGGCCTGTACCTCCGATAAATATATGCCAAACAAGGGAGGTCCCAGGACCGAGCCTTGTGGGATGCCAGTTGTAGCTGGTTTGGAGTCTGACATGGATCCAGCATTTCTGACCATGCCGGTTCTGTCCATGAGCCAGTTTGCAACCCATCTAGTGACATAGGGGTTTATATTTAAGCTGGTGAGCTTATCTATAATGACCAAGTGGGGTATTGTATGTAAGGCTTTTGCAAGGTCCAGGTAGGCTGTGTGGACCACCTTCCCCTCATCAATGGCCTTGGTGACTGTTTCAAATGACTCAACCAGGTTTAAGGGGCAGGATCTGCCCTTAAGAAAGCCACACTGGGTAGGGTCCAGTGTCTGTAGGTCCCCAATATCTTTATTTCTGAGGTCCATGATGATCCTTTCCATAGCTTTGCAGACCAAGCTAGTCAGGAGGATTCTGGGGTTATAGTTTGCAGTATCTATTCAGGCACTACCTTTGTGGAGAGGGGCCACTGTTGCTGTACACTTCTCTTTGGGTACATATCCTGTGGTAAGGCTGAGATTGAGCAGTAGTTTTATTTGGTGTTCAGTTCTTCTTGGAGTTCATGTTGGATGCAGCCTAGGACACCATCTGGTCCAATTGATGCTGTATGTTTTGCTTTGGATACGCTGGCTGTTAACTGAGCATCTGCAATGTCAGGGGACCAGCACTCTGCTGGGATAGATATTTGGCCTTTTGGTGGGGGGGGGGGAGTTTGCACTGAACCTGTCAGGTCGGATGTTGGCAATGTCTGTGGGTTTGGTGTATTGTTTGTCATTTTGGACTAATTTTGTGAATATCTGGGAATTCCCACCCAGGTTCCTACCATCAGTAAAGAAAGCCTTGTGATTATCCTTAGTATCCTGTACAATTTTTATCTCATAGCTGGCCTTAGAGGATTTTATGTGTGGCCATAGTTTTTTGTCATAATACTGATCAGAGATGCCTTCCCTTTTTGGGTTTTGCTCTATCATGTAGTAGCTTCCTCCTTCTCTTGCATGATTTGTTAATGGCTGGGGTCCACCAGACAGGATACCTGCCTTTGGAGGATTGGGTCTTAGTTTTATTTGGGATTGCATAATCCATGCATTCCTGAAGGTGTTCATAGAATGCATTTATAAAGGGTTCTGAGGTCTGGGCCATATTTTCCACAGGCACAAGGGCTTTAATGGATTCCACCTCAGTTTGGAGGAGTGCAAAATTTGCTTTACACATGTTTTTCACTGTGGTTTTCTGGCCAGGGACTGGGGTCGGGATGTGAATATCCAGTGAGATTACTCTATGGTCTGATCTTACCAGTGAGAGATACATTTCTAGTCTTGGGCATAGAGTCCCCATGTTGGTGATTATCAGGTCCAGTATGTTTACCCCTCTTGTGGGAGTGGTAACAAGTTGTTCCATAGCATTTCGATTTATGAATTCTAGGAACCTTTGGCCTAGGGTGTTGGAGCTAAAGTAATGCTCCCAGTCTATGTTTGGGTAGTTGCAGTCACCCAATATAATGTTGTTTGGAGAGACCTTCATATTTTCATGTGTTCTCAAGTAGGTCAAGTGGGGTTCCTGGGTTTAGGAGGGTGGTCTGTAGCAGGCTACAAACTGGGAGGCAGTTTTAGCCACTGTTACTTGCACGTGGATGGTCTGTGCTGCTTCATTCTGTGGCACCAACCTGGAGGTGTGGGTATCCTTGACAGTTATTGATACTCACCGTCCTTTTGTAGTTTGTTCCATGTTTTGGGGCTGTAAAGCATGGCATGAGGTGTAACCTGGTAGTGCTAGGGTGCTCTTGGGAGCCTTGAACCAGGTTTATGTTACTGCACATATATCAACATTCTCCATGCTGAGGAGAGTTTGGACTGCATGCATCTTGCAGTTTAGACTTCTGGCATTGGGTAGCATTACTTCTAGTTTCTTATCCCTTGTGATAGCTATGGAGGTGGGTTTGTGTTTTGAGCCTTACCTATTCAAGACACTATGGGGGTGACAACAGCCTTTGCCAGCATCCAAAAGGCCAGGGGTGATAGGTGCAAGTCATCCCTAGCGGAGCATCGTGTTTTGTTGAGCATGTCATCCCAGGCTGACAGGCATTGGATCATCTTTGACTAACAACAATACTTAAGCCAATTGTTGTAATTGATCATCTTGTCTTTATATTGTGGCATCATGCTTGATGAGGGTAGGATGTTACTCAGAATCATCAAGTTTGCATATACTACATGGTGTTACATTGCTTAACACATGGCAATCATGCCTCAGGTGGTGCTGCAGGGCTGCTTATGTTGGATGCACATACTACACTCCCTGTACATGTTTGGAAGCAGGTTGTGTCAACTTAGGCATCCCTTTTACTATATGTGTGAGTCAGAGAGAGGTATCATTTCCAGGGTTCCTACTGAGCCAGTGTATGTGCTATGCGTTGCCTCTTTGCCAAGGCCAAGGCATACTGGGCACGCCTCCTTCTGCCTACTGGGGCAGGCTCAGGTTGTTCCTCCTCCGAGTCATGCTCTGCCTGTGATGGCCTTGGCAATGGTGGGGGGCTGTTTGGGCTGGGCCTATGCTGGTCCTGCTGCAGCTGTTTTTGCAGGATCATATTATGTAGCATAGCACATACCATGACAATTTGGGTACATGTAGTTGGTGAGTACTGCAAGGCTCCACCAGATGTGTCCAGGCAACCGTGACTTGAGCAGCCCAAACACACGCTCAATTACATTTCATGTTTGTGCGTGTGCCTCATTATCACGTTCCTGTTCAAGTGTGTGTGCGTTTCTGATGGGTGTCATCAGCCACGGCTCCAGTGCATAGCCAGCATTCCCCAGTAGGTGACCATGTGGGATGTCCCCATTGGCAAATGTCTGGTACAGCTGCGTCAGATGCCAGATATGGGAATCATGGTAGCTTCCAGGGCAGCCAGCACACATATTAATTATTATGCCCTGGGCATCACACACAACCTGGCAGTTAATGGAGGGGAAGCCCTTGCGGTTAATGTAGCCCCTACCCCACTCACCAGCTGGTGCTTTGATGCATATATGCGTGCAGTCTATTGCACCCACTACCCCAGGGTATTCCGCTATTTGCTGGAAGAGACGCATATTGCTGGCCAATACCTCACGGGAATTGGGGAAATATACATGATCACCGACATGTGCTGACATGGCATCCAGGAACTGGTGCAGTACCCTGGATGCTGATGCCTGTGATATCCCATCATATCACCAGTTGGTCTCTGGAAGGTACCTGTTGCTAGTATTCTTAGGCCAACACATACCTTGGTTTCCACTGGGATGGGTTCCCCTCTGTTGGTTCAACATTTTGCTGCAGGAGGTCTCTGTCCACTCTATAGCGTTCCACTATCTCCAGCTCATGTAACCCCTGGTAGGTGACCCTGGGCCTGTACACTCTTCTCCGTCTCCTCACTGTGGGTTGTCCAGCAGCATTTGCATTGTCACCACCCTCAGCATGTTGCATATGTCGCCTTATAACAGCTATGGCAGCCCCTAGCATTTTTTGTCTGAGTGAAGCTTTTTCAGTTTTCACTTCTACTAGCTTACTCCAGTGTTGCATTGTCTCTTGAGGGAAACATACTGCACTGTTGTTTGCAGAGTTTTAAGTGCTGGGCTGGGCTAGTGTTCTGCCTGTGTAATTGCCTGATTCTGATTGTTTTCACCTGCTAGCTCTGCTAGTATTCCCTGGTAGCTTCCTACAATTTGTTGTGCTTCCCTTTTCTTTTCTGTTTCCTCAAGGGAGGGCGCCGCGCACACAAGCGCAATCACGCACCCAGCAGCTAACACACGTGCACACATGCTTACATGGAGTAGAACTGGCCTATTCGGGTTAAAACGCACACACACTAGCGCAAACGCGCTTACAGGTCTTTAAACAGGCTTCTGCATGCTTACTCCGGCTTAAACGCATGCACTCACGTTTACACACGCGCAGTCTAACTGACTCGGGCTTCCCAGCACACACACGCATGCATGCACGCTCAGCAAGAAACTTTGGTGTTATCCACAGCGTACACCTTCCATTTCTTTGCTTTCTTTTGCCTACCTGTTGACACACCTCTTTCCATGATGTCTAACTGACAGCTTTCACATTCCACTCTGCTCCAATGAGCTTCACTTCTTTCATACATGCCCCCCCTGTGATGTCACCTATCTCCTACTCTGTTACTCCCCTTTTCCTACTCCTACACTCCAGGGAATGTGCTCATTTGCTATGTAAAAGTGCAATTCACTATCCTAACACTCATTTACATAGGATTGCCTACTAATGCTTACTTGCATGTCTTACACTGAGCTTCCCCCCTTAGCAACCCATACTCAGTGGCCATGTTGTTTTCAGCCTGCTAGTCCCTTATGTTGTAAATTGATTAAATTTTAATTTTTCTGTTTATTTTGCAGCGCAGCCCATTTGTGCGGCGCTGCGCTACGTTTAAACATCGGCAATCGCCGAAGAAAAAAACATTTTTATTTTAATTTTGCATGTGGGTACGTTGCCAGTGGCCACATATTTGGCCATTAGCATGCTTCCTGGAACATATGCAACCTTTATCTGAAGCTGACAAGGCTCCATTGTGCTATTTGCTGAACGGTACTCAGTTGTCAACTGAGTACATTTCTGCAGCTAACACGGCTCCTACATGGACCGGTTTGTGCTTCCTGGATCACAAATTTACCTCATTTGCATGCCTTTCAGCTGCAAATGAGGTAATTTGCATATCCAAGCCCTGTCCATGTAAGAGCTGTTTTAGGAGCTCTCTTACACATCCCTACAGGCTGTTCGTGGATCGCTCGTCGGACATGATGGCTGCATGGAGTCTTACTCTACTCTTAGACTCCATGCAAGCCATCGTGAATCCGGCCCCCTGTCTTTGTGTGGGTTTTGTGCATGTAATTTGGTTTCTTCTCCCAGACGCTTAGCTATATAATATATGCCTCTGGCCATTTGTATACGTTACAGAGATCCTAGGTATAGTGTTCTGATTGGTAGTCCCAGTTTGCTTAACTGCAGTGCTCATATCTGAAAGAATATATGAACATGTATTGGAGTGGCATAAAATTAGTTTGTGATGTGATAAAAAGAGACTGGCCAATTATTATGACAAATCATGAACTTAAAAACATATTAGGTTCAACACCCAAATTTGTTTTTAATAATAACAGGACCTTGAAACAACACCTATGCTTTAAACAACTGACTTCTGAGGACAGGCTTAGATCAGAGCGATTTCCATGCTGTTTTTGTAAAGCTTGTAGCTCCATATGGAGTACATTATATATTGAGCACTCCAGGACAGGAAAGCATATTTATTTCAACTTTTATGCAGATTGTAAATCCAATAATTTAGTTTATTTAGCACAGTGTAGTAAATGAAGCATGTATTAGATAAGGGTGCTGAATGATATCAGAGAGGGTGGCATAAGCAACAAGACTGAATATACTGAGCTACAATGGATCATTGACTTTAAGGCTAATTCTGCCCCTGGCCTTAATGACTATGTCTCTTCAAAGCCAGTTCGTAAAAGCAGACCCCTATTTCATTAGTTTTTTATTGGTTCTTTTGGATTTGCGCAACCTGTTTTTTGTCTTTATAAATATCGTTGGTTTTATGTGCTTAATTTATTTGGTTTGAAGAAGCAGGTCGACCATGAAAGCATTTACCTATCTTAATAAATTGTATTTATTTTACAGTTGTCTTAGCCTATTTTGGACATTATTTTTATTTTATTTTATTTTTTGTGTCCTTGGTTCACTGTCCAATATTTTTTGGATAATAACAGAATGAGGCCTGAACTGGCATAAAAATTACACCAAGTATTCTCAGATGCTACCACTATAATGAAAAGAGGTTGGCCCAGATATCACCCACATCAAAGCTAGATTGCTTCCAGCAGAATAAAGAGAGGTTGGCTCGGATGCCACAAACTCCACATGTCAGTGATTCAGCAGGCTTGGGTATTACACAATGATTGCTTCCAGCATGCCATAAAATGAAAGTTTCTATGAGTTAGTAGTTTGAATGTCACAACAATGATTGTTGCTAGGATTTATCAGACTCACTTGCCACATGCTTGGATGCAGCCAAATAATAGTTCTTGTTAATAACTAGCCTGAGTGCAATGGGAAATATAAACATAAATAGCTGTTTATGATAGCTTTCAAATGTTCTGGGAGCAGCAGTTATTATAACAACAACATTTTCATAAATTGACCAGCAGGCAAGAAAAATTATTATAAATAAAAACAGTTGCAGTGCACAAGGGAGTGCAACATGTCTGGAAGAAACAAGAAGCTCCTATAAACAAACAACAGCAATACAAATCAGAACGCCTTAGAGCCAAATTACATGAATAGTAGCAACTTTCAGCAATCATAAAACCTAACTGAGGCATCAGAATGAGTGCAGTGAATGCTAGATAGAGTTACAAATACGTAAAAGTTATCCAGAGTGCACCTATGTCAATCCCGTAGCAGCATGCATCAAGAGCACCATATTCTGCTATGTAGCACAATTTAAAAGCTACACATAAAAGCCACAACCAATCAGAAAAACAACTATAAATTAAGTCTGTAGCAAGCAGACTGCCCAGACTATCAATAACTGTCTTATTGTCTCTCTCTAGACAATTGCCTGTAGGTGTCTGAAACAAACAAAACTGGCACAATGAATCATATTAATAAATTACCAATAAATGAACACAAATGGAATTTGATGTAATAAAAAAAGAAGTAAAAATGCCCTGGTAACTATGGGAGTGGCAGCAAGGTTAAATTATTTTAGAACTGGCCATTGTAGTAGCAGCTGGGCAAAACAGAGATGCAGGATCTACTACAGAGCATAGTTTAAAACTTCAGTTCAAACTCACAGCCTATCAGAAAATAATTATGAAAATGAAATGCAAAACAAACAGGACTCCTAGAAAATGAAATAGTGCCACAAATCAACAAAACTCATAATAGCCATCATAGATTCACAGTAAACATACTTTAAAAGCACAAAGATAGAATGGGATTAAGAATCATGTCTTTGAATATTTCAGATTGGTAGCAAAGTCAGATCTGGTTAGAAGTTATCAGTCCAGTAGCATTGTTCAGCAGGGGACTACACCAAAAAGAAGACCAACAATAAAGAGTTTCATGTTTTTTCTATACAATTTAAACCATATAAGTCAGAGCTAACAAAAAAAAAACTTTAAATTTTATCTAAAGCAAACAAAGTGAATAGAACACCAGAACAGTCTACTCTTATTAGAATAAAGGACACAACAATGTTCCAAAAAAGCAAAACTCTGGCAAAATGAACAATATTAACAGATTACTAGTGCACTTTAAAATCATATAGAATAAACTGGAATAATAGGATTAGACTAAAATCATTTCTCTCATGTCTTTGGGACTAGTATCAAACTCAGATGTGGTTAAAAACTTACTGAGCTATATCCTTTCTTACCTTTATCCATCCCTTACAATTGTGGTCCCATAAGGAATAGGTAAAGGGTGCTAAACACTGAGGTGCAACTTTCTACTCAAACCTACCTTCTCCACAACATCTATGATTTCTCATTTCTTCTTTACTCTCGATATGGACATTCTGAATTTCACTGTTAAAATGTTGAGCTCTTCTATGACTATGGCTCTCCTCTTTCACCTCTTTCTTATCTTGTTACATAGCTTTTCCTTATTCCTCACTTTGTCTCCTGATAAGTATATAGTAATCATTAACCAGAAATTCACCCCCTCCCATTTTTTTTGTCAAAAATATAAGTCATCTCATCCTGCAATTCCTCCTTATCTCTCCAAAATGATTTTTGCCTTAACCTGAATCTCAATATTAATGAAGACAAGACCATCACAAATTATGCCGTCTTGTTTGTGACTCGTTAATACTCTAATTTATGGGCTATGAAAATAGAAAGCACTGGCATATTGTAAAGGAAGATCCTTAACACTCTAGCATAACTGATATTCCTCCTTATTTAACATTTAAATAGGCAGATTTATTTATTTGATAATTCTCACTATTTAACCTTTAAAATGGTAGCCAGTTAGTGTATCTTTCTACCTGTCTGTCTATCTGTCTGTCTATCTTGTTCATATTACTCCTTGTTTAACCTTTAAAAGGGTAGCTAATTTATTTATGTATTCCCTTGTTGACCTATTGGCTGATTGAGCCTATTCAAAACACCCCCTTTCAGCAGTACCCACTAAGAAAAGTTTCAAAGTGTGAACAGTTATCACAGTACAGTTTTCGGGTCTATATCAGAACATCGAAGTATTAAAACGTCGAATGTTCTGATATCGAACACTATTCAGTGAACGCTAAGAATAGCAAAGCTGCAGAACAATGAATTCTTTCCTCGGGAAAGAATTCGGTTGGCCGTTTCTGTGGCTTCACTATTCTTAGCGCTGGGGTGGAAAGTTACGGGTTGGGTACAGGTAAGTGTGTGATTGTTTGTACGTTAGGGTTAGAGGTGGGTTAAGCAAGTTAGGGTTAGGGCGCGGGTTAGGCATGTGTGCAATAGCGACAGACTTTAGGGTTATTGGCGGTTTAAGTGAGTTAGGGTTAGGACACGGGTTAGGTGAGTGTGCGATAGTGATGGACATTAGGGTTAGGGTTTGGGTTAAGGTAAGTGGGTAGATAATAGTGTATGTTTAGTTTAGTGTAGCGTTAGATGTAGGAATTTAAGTGTATGTGTGTGGTTGCTGTTTGTTTGATGTGCTTGTGTTGTGTGTATGTGTTTTGGGGCAACAAATTTTTTCCAAGGGAAAAAATTTGCTGTTCTGAATGTTCGATATTTTCATGTTTAGATGTTTTGGGGCCGATTAAATAGCGTTCGCTATTTTAATCTTTCGATAACGTGATATAAACGCCTGTTTTCAACACAATCTACTAAAGTGACAAAGAGACAAGTTTACTAAACTGACAAAGAAACTTACTTGAAAGTTCAAGTCAGGAAACATTGCAGATTCTAAAAAACAGTGAACCTGTTGCTAGTGTGGTCCACATTTACAATCTGACAATGCTTATATAATTCTTCAGTTAACAGATCTAATGACAACATTGTACCAAGTTATAACCAACTACCAGACATATGTTCAGAATCAGACATTATTATTACCTAATTTCTTAGTAAATGTAAATGCTCTAGAAGCTGAAAAGTTATTAAAAATAACAGATGGAATTACTTTATTATATACTATGGTAATAATTACTGAGTTATAAACATGTATGTATTTTGTAAATCTTTGTCTTACAATGCACCTAGTCTATAGTATATTTTATGTACTTAGCTATGTTATCCACTTGTACAGCTGGCTGTTCCTCTGCAAAGACTGTAACACACCTACTGAAACTATAACAATGATATATGATAAACATTCCCTGACCATGTGATAAATGTATTTATTTAACATCTGTTTACTGGGAAAGTCTGACTTGGAACAAAGCCAATTTTCACTGGAGACCCAGGGAGAAATGTTCCAGACACATGTCTTTGTAATGTGGGAGAAAACTAACTGGAGTAGCTGGAGTAAACCCACACAAACACAGTGAGGATATGCAGACTCCACACAGAAGGTACCCCACCCAAGATTTGAACCAGAGAACCTCTTGCTGTGAAGCAACAACACAACCACTGCATGAGTGTGCCTTAGCCTTCTCTGAACAGTATATTTCACAGATACCCAACACTGACCTATAAATATACTCATCATTCAGTGTAAATATAGCAGTGTCAGTGAGTGCCTATGTTACTTAGGTTCAATGATATACACATTGCAAATGTATTTAAGTAATATACATACTGTCATAAAATGTTGCAGACGGCGCTCTGACATATACTGATAATAGTCCAACACTTAAACCCCTTTCTAGGTCTCCACAGTAGAGAGTATAATTGCTTATTTGATTTTATTTTATTTGTATTTATTGAACAGGATAGAGTATTGATTTCCATGAGCCTTTTTCAGACTCAGCCCCGGGAGCGTTGTCTGGATAAATGATTTGCTCAGAGTCACAACAGTTAAACAAGACATGTATACAGTCAGCATAAAAACATGATGTTAAGTGAATACTTACAAATGTCAGGGTGCTGCTCTTAAACCTCTTCTTCCTACTTGCAGAGGAGGTCAGGGTAGTATTGTCTGTGGTCATCATAACCTGATGAGTGTCTGGTTTAGTCTTTCAGCAGCTAATAAAGGAAAATCTTTGTCTCCTTTATACTGTATATTACATGGGAGCTCTTTTCCTGGATTGACTCATGTCTGTGAAAATTGGCTCAAAAATAATAACTCACTCCAAGACTGAAGCAAAATGGGAGACAGAAGTACATATTACCACATGTATCTATGAATCAGAAGTAGCAATTGTGCAGATCAACACAATGCAGTTACTAGATGTGTGGCCACACTGTACTTTTCTACATGAGCACTGTGATCCACGCAATGCATGATAATTCATCTGCCAGGAGGTTCTCATAAATATGTGTGTAATTTATGCAGAGTGCAAAAACTATTTGTTACAGATATGAAATATACAGTTTCCTTGGGAGATTACTTCTCCCCTTTTCCAGGAAGTGTGGTCTCTCATGCACAGTTTGATTTAATCCAACGACATCAACCTCCCAGGCTGCTAGAATTACAGGTGTACACCACATGCCCAGCAGTATTAAGATCTTGCTTACTGAAAAATGCATAAATGTTCACCCCTACTCACCAAACATAATAATCCTTCATTATATTGTTAAACGGGTGAAGTCCTAAACAGCAGGCATTCTCCTTCATTATTCAGAAGGAACAAACACAGTATAAAATATTCTTCCTTGTTAGCCTTAACTCATCTGCGTATAGGAAAACAACAGTTCAGGAGACCCTGAAGTGCTCGGAAAGCCAGTCGTGGACCTCGAGAAGAAATACTGTTTGTAATGCTTTGTAAAATTATGTACAGAGGACCACATAATCTCCTGTAGAATGCTTCTAGATGCCATCACTTCCCAGTATGCCATCAGAACAAATAAGGTTGCATTAGAAGGTGCCTTAATCCTGCCTGGAGTTGTTTTATGATGGTGGATATAACAAGTAAAGCTAAAACAAGGAACAACCAACTGCATCCCTCTGAATTGACACAGGTTGTCCTTTCTTAGTCCTATGCTGGGAAATCCACAGCTGTACAGCTTTCCTAAAGGAGTTAATACTGATAAGATAACACCCGAGTTGCAAAGACATGACCAAAGTATATAGAATCATTTCTCCCTATCAGTTTCTGAACGAATTAGAGAGATCTTGCTTATTGAAAAGGCTAGAACTTAGGTACACTCAGAAAGCAGAAAGGGTATAAATGGGTGATTTGTTATAGACAACCCTATATGCATTGAATACCAAAATGGTTAACCACCTATGAACAGTTGCAACACTGGTACTCTTGCAGAAGTCAAAGCAATAAATGAGTCATTCTACGAATCAAGAACCAAAAACATCTAGAATATCTTGTTCAGATGTAGACAGAAAAACTTTTTCAGCAAAAAGTAAACATACCAACTGTCACCTATATAACAAGTGACCTTACATTTAAGCAGAAAAAACTCTATGTAGAACAGTTTGAGTAAAGTATAAAATAAAGAGGACGATCAAAGGGCAGACATGCTGAAATAACTGGTGAACACCCGTTGTTAAAAGAGTAAATGAGCTATAGGATAGTAACTCGCACAAATGTTTGAGAACCAGAGGTAATAATCCCTTCTAGGGCATTGGTTGTAGGTGAGGCACCGACTAAAAAATACTTTCCAGTGCTTAACACAAAATTAGCTAACAGTGGAATTTCTTGCCTCCCTTATCACCTGTTCTATGTCCTCATGAAAAAGGTGCAGCAAAGTATCAAAACTGAACCATCAAGACAGTCAGTCGAAGTTGTTTAAGAAGGGGGAGTACCACACTCTCCTAGTCTTACATGAAAAAATCCAATTTGTGAAGAAGCTTGTGGTAATTCCCCCAGGGCAATTCCATAAGAAAGGAGAACCAACATTGTCTGGGCCAAAAGGGAGTCACAGCAATGTTTTTAGAGCCCTCCTAAATCTTCAAAATTACCCTGAATATAAGTGGAAAAGGTGAAATGGATAAAGAAACATCCCCAATCATGGGAATGAAAAATACACTATTTTCCAAGCCTGCCTACAAGGAGGCCTGGTGCAAAATTAGTTCAGTTGTCTACTTTGAAAGGACATTAACAGATCTATATGAGGTGTTCCACACAACTGGTTCAATTCCTAGGAGACCCCCTCATTCCATTTCCATTCATGAAGGTCTTCCTGATCTTGCTCAGTATGTCTGCCTCTATATTTTGCTCTGAATGACTGTAACACGTTTGGAGTGTTAAACAATGCTGAAAAACTATCTCCCAAGCCATCATATCCAACCTGCACAGGGGAAAACCTGTATGGGAGGTATGTACCACATAACTGTGGTGTTGTCTCCATTCACCTATAAAACAGATGATAAAGAGATTTAATAATATCAAAGCTAACATCCCTTTAACATTTATGTGCTTTGGCCTGCTGAAGAGATCCACAGGCTTTGCAACTTTATCCCCACAGAAACTGCTCCCCAAGGAAAATCTGAGGTTTCTGTAGTTACAGATTGAGTTGGGATAGGAAAAGAACAAGGGAGACCTGGATTCTAAGCAATTTGCAGTCTCTAAAACTGCATTTCCTTCTTAATAAAACCCAAAACAGGAATCTGAAGTTCCAGCGTATATGAATGCTGGGCCCATGTGCTTTTTTAGAAACAACTGAATTTTCCTCATGAGTAACGTCACTAGAGGAATCATGAGGATTGTAGATATTATGAACCCTAAAATCCTGAGATATTTACTGTCTAAAGTCTGTGACTGATATGAGAAGCTCAGGGAAGTATACAGATACAAATATATTGTTTCCTGGGTTAAGAAAGCGTTTTGAGCAGCTGTGTCTATAAGGCAGCCTGAAAACACAATCTGTGTGATGGAGTCAAGGAGGATTTTTGAATATTTATCTGGAGCCTCGGTTTGTTTAAGAGTGAGGAAACCCATGTTAAAAATTACTGACGTCTGGCAAAAGACTTTGCAAAGATAAGCAAATTGTCTAATTGAGGAAATATGTGAATGCCCTGTAGTCTGCAATGAGTCATCACTGGAGCTAGACATTTTGAAAAAAAAAAAACCTGGTGCTGTGGATAGCCCAAAGGATAATGCAGAGAAATGATAATGTGACCCAGACACAGAGAGTCTGAGAAAGTTTCTGAGCTTGTGGCTGTGGGAATAAGGTGATAAGAATCTTTTAGGTGTAATATTATCATAAAACACAGAAGAGGAATGACAGATACAAGACTCTGCAGGGTCAGCATTTTGAATTTTGGTACTGTCACAAACAGATTGACAAAGGAAATATCTAGAACTAGTCTCCTGGAAAGTTCTTTCTTTGGTACCAGAAACATTCTGGAGTGGAACCCCTCCCCCACATCACATTTTGGCCCTAATCCTATGACTCCTATGGTCAGCATGTGTTACAGCACCTGAGGAAATAACTCTGTTTAGTTGGAAGGCCGGGGAGGAATTTTTATAAAAGGAGGTATGTGTATCCAGTGTCATCTGTAGCCCTGCTTAACCACTTTTAGTACCCATGAGTCTGAAACAATCTGTTGTCAAAGGTGAAGACTGAGACACAATTTTCTGCACAGATTCAGAGATATAAGGGCATGAGGGGAGGGGAGAGAGAGAAGAATGCTGGCATAGTCCTTCTGAAGTTGTAGTCTATCTTTTTTCTGAAAGTATCCCTGTTTCTGATTGTTCTTGCCTTGCCAGCTCTTTTTTTTTTCCTTAGGGGCCTCCCTGTTTACTGGTAGATGTCAGTGGCTGCTTATTTTGTCAATTGAATGAAGCACAGGATGTGTAACATTTATTAATAGGGGCTTGAAAAAAATCTTAGAAATTCCATTAATTAATTTTCCTGTTTCATCAAACTGTTCAAGAAGCTGAGTAACAGAAAGGTCAAACAAAACCTCCTTATCTGAAGTAGAGTTTAAAATCTTAGTCTTTACCACATCAAAAAACTTCTGAGACTGCACCCAGACTTATTTTCTCAAAACAACAGCAGTAGCAGTGATCCTAGATACAGCATATGCACAATCATAGAGGCTCTTTAATGAGCAGGCAGATACCTGAGATAGGTTAGAAATCATAGCATTCAGACAGGACCTACATTTGAAGGAAGTGAGACACAAAAATCACTCAACTTCTACACAATTAAGAATGAACAATAAATGTCCAAATGGACTTGGTATTTAAGTATTCCGAATGCTAAAGTGGAAGAAGCAAAATTACCAAATTTATCAAATACTTTAGCTTTTTCAGCTGCACTTGAAGAATTAGTATTGACAAATAGTCTATTTCTAGATGGCAAAGCAGCAGAAATAGCTGCTAGATCAGATCTAAGAAGAGAGAACAAAAGATTGTTAGACTGAGGTACTTTAGAAAATCTATGTGCCTTTTTTGGACTTTTAGCTACATTTCAGGGTTATTGCAGACAGCATCCTCCAAGGCTGGTATAATAGGAGAAATGAGTTTAGCATGTGCTATAGCTACTTTCAACTTATCATAATATAACCCCGGTTCAGGAGAATGGTTTACTTGTTCCTACAAAAATACAGCATTCTTCCTGGAAAGAGTCTCAGAAAAGGAAAACCCCTCTAAAGGAGCTGGAGAGGACCAACTTTCATCTGAATCAGAGACATGGACTTGAGAATCTGAAAGAGAAGAAGCATTGTCTCTGTGTATGTCAGAATCCTCTGACACATTATCCTCAGGAATATGTTTAACCAGTGTACTCTCTGGTATGGATTTCTGATCTTCAGAATTGAAAGTCTACAATAAAGTTCAACTCAAAATATGAAAATTATCCTTATGAACAAGCAAAATGTCTTTAGATGAGCAACCTGTAATCTTTTGTTTCTTTTTTCAAGGAGTACCCCTGGAAGAAGACTAACTAGGTAATGGAACTTCATCTCAGGCAACTGTTCTCTTTCCTCATCTACCCCAAGAATAACCTCACAGAAAAATTCCCAGACCCAAATAAGATGGTTCTCCTGTGTTGGAATTGGACACTGGAACAGCCATAGAAGATCTGGATAACCCCGGTGCATGATGACTGAAGGAACTAAACCAGAGGAACCAGAAAAAAACAGGGAGTGGTCTGGAGGAACAAAAGTTGGCCAGGGCAGAGTCACCCACCAATGCCTGAGTCAGTGTCTGAGCATGCTGTGTAGGCAAAGGCTCATTTTCTGTTGTTTTATTTCATTTTAGATTCAACAGAAGAAAAAGCAGTAGAACCTGTGTAAGTATTCCTGCTGTTGCCAAGGAGAAAGCTTGATTGCTGGCAACCACTGCTGGAATGAGTCAGTCAAGAGGTAAGTTGTCAGAAAAATGTTCACAAGCAGCATAACCACTTACTCTTCCCCCAACAGCCCCCTTTCAAAAATAAAAGCACAAGCAGTACACAAACATCCTTGCCAGAACTATAAGTCTCTCTTTTTGAAGAAGACACACAGAAACAGGCAAAGGTAAGTTGTCATGAAGTGTACACAAGCATTCAACAGAAAAGACTTTCCTGCCCTGTAAAGCACTTCCTGATCCTTAAAGCATACACATACAAATACAAGCTCTCAAAAGTAGTACATTTTACCATATATTTAGCCCCCAAAACTAAAAAATAAACCCTGTTATAAAAATGGAGATCTCTGATATGAAACTTCCAATATTGTAAAAAGTGTCAGTTTGCTTAAAGGAGAAATACCACTTTTAGTGTTGTCGCCTCACAGTAAGACGCTGTCCAGTTCGATTCTCAGCTAGAGCATCTTCTGCATGGAGACATGCGTGAATAGGCGTACCTTTGTTGAAGGTTGTGTGTCAGGCCTGGCAAGCCGGTACGTAAAAATCAACTGTCAATCATTAGCGGACCGGAGTTCCGCTGTGGCGACCCCTAACCGGGAAAAGCCAAAAGACACAAACAAACAAACCACTTTTAATATATAAATTTTTTCTTACTAGGGCAATATTTTTTGTGTGGAAGAGCTCCTCTAGCAGTACATATTTACAAGAACTGAAGCTTAAATCTGATTGCTGCTCCTGTGAAGCCTCAGAGATTTTTCTTCTTGAGGTGCCAAGGAAGTAATGACGTTGTCTACACTTCGAATGCTGCTTATCCTCACAGGAGATAGTCAATCAGCAGTCAGAGTATGGGTGTTGAAGGGAGCCAGAACTTTATGAAGCTAGACAACTATCTATCCTAAGCAGGTTATAATGCAAATAGACAAAGACTGCAGTAGCAGGAGAGAGAATGATCAACATTTCTGTCATTATCCAGCACTGTATTTTCATAATTTTATATAAACCTGTGTTAACTATTTGCATTTTGTAAACTTTCTTCCAAAGGACCAAATCAACATTAATGTGAGATGTTACACTCAAACTTTCAGTTATACTAGACAGTTCAATTTTTTGTTGCAATTACAAATTTCCAAAGAAAACACAGATCTCTTTCATTTTCTGTTATATGAATCTTAATGTATTGTCTCACACAGGGAGGTTCATGAAGAATTTTTTTTTTTTATGATTACACTGATTCCATTGAATAAGAACTTTTTCACAAGCCCTGAGTTTACTGGAAGGAAACTTCATTCCCTTATTTCTACAATTTTTTTATAATCCATAAAGAGCATAGGTATAGGTTATCTACACTCAGTCCCCTTGAAGTAATATAAAAGGTGACATTATTCCCTAAAAGTTTCTGTCATAATCCAAACATTTATTTTTGCATGCATTATTCAAATTTATTAAGTACCATGGAGTACTTTCAAAGTTTTCTATAGTGTTGGGAGGATCTTTCAGTGCAAGTCTTTCTTCACATTCTTTTAATCTATTCACAAATGCTAATGTTTATTGTATGTTTGTTGTCACTGAGGCCTTAAAACACAATGAAAACTCTGAAGCCAATGAAAAGCAAATATCCTTCACAAATAATATTTCTGTTTATTTGTAAACTCTGCCATACAGCTAAAGCCTATTTTCTGCTTTGCCTTGCCTACACTGCGTGTTCTGTTTAATTATGCACCACATATTTTTTTTTGTCCGTGAAGCAGAGGGAAGATCTGATAGTAGTTTATTTGTCATGCTGGGCATCTCAGATCTTATTTATTTTTCTTTTTGCTGTCCCTGTCCTTTATGTAAACCCTGATTTTTGAAAATTTTGTGCAACTTCACTCAGCACTTACTGCTGTTCGTACTCAAAGGGAAAGCAAATAATGAATCAGTCATTCCTTTCTGCTTGTCTATTATATTATTAGTTTACACTTTATACTGTCCAGCAGTGCAAAGCGCATCTATCTCTGTGGGTATCAGTAGAGTTAGCAGCAGGAATCGAGCATAGCATGTCTCAAGAGGCTGTCATTCTACCTCATTTAACCTGTTTCACAGACTGGTCACATAATAAAGCTATCAGCTACACCGTATGTAAGAAAGTCCAAAACTTCTTTTAATTTAAAACTTTAATGGCCAATTAGCATTTTGTAACTATATTTTCAGTATAAATGCTTTACTGATATATCAAGCTGATAGCTTTGAAAGATAAACTATATTGCTTGAAGACTGCTTCTAGTCAATAATAAAGCAAGCTATGGCTGTGCATTTGAACAATTATGATGACACCTGTTTTTGACATCTTTCAAGTGATCTGATGTATTACTGGTGTCACTGAAGGAGGAAGAAGTTGCTCAGCTTTCATACTTTCAATAGTACCATCAGGGCTTTTTCTGATAAAGCATTTCACAAGCAGAATCCTAAGCATGCACAACAGAGGATGGGATTCCCTCTATACCTATCAAATGACCCGAGCACAAAATTCAGAATGTTTTACTTTTAAATACCAGTTTTTTATCTAGATTTTTTTTCTTTTATAAGCATGAATGCTTGTCACTTTTTCACACTATGCAAAAAATCAGCTTTCTTTATCATTTACTCTGTGATGCAGGCGAATTTTAAACTTGCCGTCTTTAGATAATTGGGATCAAGGACCCAGATACTTCACATCAATTATCTGTTTCTTCTTTGCTCATTATATGTCTTTGTAAATGATAGAATTTTAGTTCATAATTGTTCCAGAGAATATTTGTCGTACCCCCCTCCCACAGACACAGTCTGAAATAATCTGAGGTGGCATTGTTTTTTATCAGTTTGTCTTATTTATAAAATAAATGTTTTTGCTGTGATCCAACTTTTTATATCTTCCTTTTATGTAAACTTGTTTTCCAGCATCAATGCACTTGGATTCCTTATGCAGACATAAAAATTGATGTCAAAAGCAGGCCTTGATAACTACTCCCACGTACACTCCAGTGGTGGGCAAGCAGGTTTCTTACTATCACTATGAAGTGAAATGATATCTCAAGTGTCATTTAACATTTTCCATGTGAAATTCAAGGCTATCAACAAAAGTCTCCCTCCAATAGAAAACAGGTCATGAAAAATTAAACACATTACTTAAAGGGGATTAAAGAGTAAAGTAGGGCCTCCTTAAGTGCTCATCTGTTATGATTTTGCTACCCACTTTTGGGCACTAATAAAAAACCCTCACACTCATTCAGATCCAGATCCATCCAGATAGACTGCTTCTATCTTTTTTTCTGCATTGCAGTCTTGAAACTAGTATTGACCATGCAAGAAGGAGAAGCTAGAATAAATGACCTTCAAGCAAGATTCCTAAAGAGTATTACCAACCAAATTGCAAACCCAGGATTGCTGTTCTTAATATGCTTCTAAACTGAAGACCTTATTGCATAGCTGTGAAACATTGTTTACATCATCCCTATCATAAAACTTGAGCCATTCAATTTAGTTAATAACTGTTTGTCATCTCTGTCATAAAACTAAATGCAAACCTGCTTGAGCAAGTTATGTATCAACAATGTGCATACTACCTCTGCAGCAACTGCCTACCACAGTGATGGCGAACCTATGACACTCATGTCAAAGGTGACACACCACAATGTTTAAGGTGACACACCAGTGTTCACCAACACCCAAGTTACCAAAGAAACTGAATGAACAAAAATACAAGAAATATGTAACCTTGCGTTATCTATTTAAACTCAGCAACAAAAAAAGTCATTAATTTATGTTAAATCAAATGCAGTGTGTTCCATATCTTTTTCAGTCGAATTCAAAATTACTATTAAAAGTAGGGTAATTTTTTGGTGCACTATTTTAAGTCCAATTATCAGTGCACATATTTTCTCTTTTGTAATTCACTGATTTTTCTTTTACTTTTATAATACACAGCAGCACATATGATTGGACTGTATTTTTTTAAGTAAATGAATATGTAAAGAATTGTTTCTCTTTTGTTCGCATGGGGGGGGGGGGAAGCACCAGCAGAGTCAAGATTGGCATTTTCCAAATTTTTGACATGCAGAACCCAAAAGGTTTGCCATCACTGGCCTACTAACTGATTTAAATCAAGGAATGTTGTTTAACTATGGGTCAGAGACTGCAATGATCCATATTTTATACCTTGTTCTGACTGCCATAGGCATACACCAATACACAAGCATTCTTTTAATGGATTTTTGCAAACAAGGCATTTGAATTATATCTCAGTTAGAGTCTTACTCTGTAGTTGTCTAACAGACTGTAAACCAAAATTAGACTGCAGAGGACCCTGCATCCTGAAACCTTAGCACTACATTTTATTTTTTCTGCCAAGAATCCAGCTCATATTTAAACTTACACTGCTTTTGTCGTCATCAACTAGAAAAAAGACCATGGTTCTTGGTATAATAGTGAATGTTCCAATATGAACAAGCTTAGGACTTTTAGAACATTCTAGTGTAAGTAAGTATGGAATACTACGAAGAAATATGAGCTACATTTTAATCAAACAAGGAACTGCATAAAATCACAAGACACTAATATCTCTGTGATGATGACTGATATTTTGATTTCTGATCCTAAATTATTGACATTTTTAAAGGACATTTTTTGTCAAAGAGTATCATTTTGAATAATGAGGGCTTTCAAGAGTGTTCTGGATCTTGTCCTGTTATCTCAGTGGACAAGTTAGTAAATGCATTGAAAAATATGGTGCACTTTTTCACCTGGTCCTGACAATCTATTTGTAAATCACTTGTATATTGCATTTGATGTCTGTTTCAGCAGAATTTGTAATCTGGTTATTTTCCTCAGATTTGGAAATCTGCTGTTGCTGCTTTACATGAAGGGTTAAATAATTATTTTGTTGATAATTTCCACTCATTGACTTGTATTATTGGTAAATGTTTTGAGTGGGTGCTTTCAGAATTGGTAAAGCATGGGATTCCTCTTGCTTTAGATACTTCTCAACATAGATTTGGAAAAGGTAGTGCTTGTATATCTAATTTAATTAACTGTTAACAGAATATATGACAAGTAGTGGATATTGGTCTATCGGCAGAGGCAGCTTTTTTTTTATCTTTATATATATAGAAATTTTTACTTTGTTCCCCATAGTGAGATTATCAAGATCCTCTATGATATTAAGGTAAAACATTATATTATAAGGTGAATAACAAATTGGTTGCTGTCTAGGAAGGGTGAATTCTGCAAGTCATCAAGCTAGCTTACAGGATCTGATAGATAAATTATTGTTGTCGTCCACAAATAAATTAATTGAATTTAATGTTAAGAAAACCAAGGTGTTACATTTTTGAGTTAATAACTTATCTTTTCGATATGCCATGGATCATGAGATGATAATTACTGATATTAAGGTGAGGGACTTTGGAGTTATTGTGGACAGTGATTTAACCTATGGGGATACCCTCAGTATCATTGTCAAAAATGTTTTTTTTTTTGTAATAAAGGACATTCTAAGAAGTATATCTTAGCAGGGATGAAAGGTTTTAGTTCCACTGTGTAAAGTTACTGCTAGGCATTATACTGAATATTGTGCCTCAGCTTGTATGTATAACCTTGGCCAGACATAAAGATTAGAAAGAATGCTAAGATTATTGTTTTTACTAGACAGATAAGCAGGGCTAAGCATTTAAGCTATTTAGGGAGGTTGGTGGAGTTGTCATTGTATTCAGTTAATTATAGGTTGCTGCGGGGGGAATTTATTTTAATTAATAAATATTTAGGAGATAAAAATCCTGACACCTACTTTATTTACCGTGTTGAAATATAATTATCCTGGGACTGGAAATTTTGGGTTGATAGTTGCATCACCAAATTATAGGACTATATTAGGAAGAGGTTCTTTTCATGGAAGTACATGTTCTTCCTGGAATGGTCCTGCTACATTGGTTAAAATGGCCAGTAGTTTAGAAATATTTAAGAGGGATTTGGATGGTTATTTTAGAAGCATGGTGTTTACACCACCAGCTACTGTTGGCAAACTCTATTAAGGTCTTTTAGGAAGCACTGAATTTGAGACATCCATTTAATGAACATTGAACATTGATGTTCATTCTGAATAATGCCTAACACATTTAAACACATAAATCAATTATCCCCAGATAAATTAATCATAGATAGAAAACGAGTTGTACATCAATCCTTGATGTTTGAGTGAACAGCCCACATTTGATTAAAAACTCATGCCACTGTCAGTGTTCAGTATTCACTTACTGAGAAGAAATTTTTAAATTCACGGAGAATCTTTACACTGCAAAAGCTAGTATACCCAACATTTTGAATTTTCTTCTGTTCCAGTTTTGACTGTATGTAAATGATGTGTATTTACACTGCAAAGGACTTCCCATAGATCAGTATACAGACATTATTGCATTGCTGTGTTCTGGCCACTACCCCCTACAGTGGCAGACATACTGCAAACTTCCTTTCACAGTTCATATTAATGGAGCTCAAACTGTTTTCTTGCCAATGTCACATAGTCCAGGTCTGCTGCATGTTGTAGACAGAAGTTTCACATCCATGACACTCCACTGATGTTTTTACGAGTCCTCAACTGATGGTCCCCTTAAGCAGATCAGTCTTCCAAATAACTTGGCTTTTTATTAGATAAGGCAAAGTTATTTTTTGAACAGATGTCCATTATGATATAGAATCATTCAAAGTGGAGACTACTGCATCATCTCAAAAGTTCCATCACTCTCTCTCTTTTATAGCTAAAACAGCCAGTGTATCAGAGTTTACACCTTACTTAATGTCAGCCAGACAGAGCTGTATATAATTAAGAGTTATTTGTAACCACAATTTGATGATAGCTTGATTAGTTGACAGTAACTAATGGGTGAACATGTATCTAGCTCTCTCATGCCTATGGCCTTATCCAACCAGAAGCTCCTCCAACTTTAGTTAACTTTTTAATCCCCTTACTGCCTGAAAAACTAGACACTGAAGACTAAGAAACTAATTTTATTGATATCCCTGTCCAGATAAATCATTCAACTAAATTTCACCTATTCCTTCAAAGTTTCTTTACTAACTCACCTCTCATATGCAGACAGATAAGCAAATTGATAGACGGTATACTAACTATCCATAGGAACCCCCATCTTGTGCTAAACATTCCATGCACTCTCTGGGCCCCCTAATGCAATGCATGATGATGATCTATGCTCTTAATTTGTTATTTGTATAACTGCATGTTTAGGTCGTAATATTGTTTAAATTAAAACTGTTCTACAGCTACTTATGTATTTGTATTTGCATTTATATTTATTTTTATATTTCCATTTGTACCTGTTGTATGGAGGGACTTTAATCTAAGGTCTACCCTAAAATGGGCCACTGGTTCAGTGGGACTAAATAGTTATCATATTTCAAAAACAGGTAAAGAAAAAAAAAAAAAAAAAAATATATATATATATATATATATATATA
>NC_056725.1:432181477-432186477 GCF_019279795.1 Protopterus annectens
TAGTATGCCTTTCAGATAAAACCTCACTATACAGGGAGTCAACTAAAGATAAAGGGTAATGTCTTCTTAAAAACACATGTTTTAACAACAAAGCTTGGGCTTCAAATTCACAATCTAGACTCACAATTCTAGAGGTGCGTATGAACTGACTTCTGACTAGGTTTCTTTTCATGAAATATGGATGTGAGCTAGTGAAATCAAGTAAATTGTTCTTATATGTATCTTTTCTATAAATAGTAGAACATAATTTTCCAGAGGGTGAAAGATAAATCTTAATGTCAAGAAAAGAAATAGATGAGCCACTACCAGAAGTGATAAGATTTAAAAAACCTAAACTTTTCTTCAAGTCAGATATAAAGACATCTAAGCTAGACTCATCCCCCCGCCATACAAAAAAAATGTCATCAATAAATCTTTTGTAAACATGTATTTGACTGAAATTATTAAGAGAATTCAGATATTCAAGTTCCCATGCACTAAGTACCATGTTAGCAAATGATGGTGCTATGCTATGCTATCTTTAGGAGCTGGTAATGTGAATACTTGGAATTTAGAGAATTGAAGTGGCAGCTATTACCAAATGCTGAAGCTTTTCCTGGTCTGAATGAGAGTATTAATATTAAATGCGCATTGAAATGGAATATTTAACATGTCTTTACATTGGTTCTATCTAATGTATATTACACTCAGCTCTTACATATTTACAGTTCTGACTATTTACATTTACATATTCATATATATTTATATTCATACAGTTATTGGTTGAATTTGAATTTGCGACCAATTGTTATTGGTTACTGTACATATGTGTTGGCAGTTGTTCTATTGGTTAATGTAGTATCATATGACAGTTGATGTTTAAATTAAATATATTACTGATTCCAAAGTTGTTCTGAAGAAGCTCTTTCATCTAATAAGAGTGAAAGCTTAACTATCGGTTTGGTGTCAGCGTGTTTATTTTTATGCATAGGGTTTTCTTGTTTTTACTATTATGAAGTTTGTTTTTATATTAAGTTTCTTCCTCTTTTTTACCACGGTTTTATTATAATATATATACATATATATATATATATATATATATATATATATATATATATATGTAGATATATATATATATATATATATATATATATATATATATAGATATATATATATATATAGATATAGATATATATATGTATATATATATGTATGTATATATATATATATCTATATATATGTATATATATATATATATATATATATAAAGGGTCTATGTTAAATGTTCAAACATCCAAAATTTCGAACACTACATGGTCGAGAACAAATGTTCATCATTTGGATGTTCGAATATCAAAAAAAAAAAAAAAAGAAAACACAGAAAAATACACTTTAACAGTGTAGGCTGGGGTGAAAGACCCCCTGCGCCCCCTACCCCCCCTACTTAAATATACCAACTCCGAGACCGCACTTCAGTGCAGAAAAGGGAAATTCTCCCTATCTGTACCTTATGGTGCCATTGAAAGTCTATCTTCGAGCACTCAAAATTTAGACTGTTTGGTCTCGACCATGTAATGTTTGAAATTATGAGCGTTCGAAGATTTGACTGGTACCCTATATATATATATATATATATATATATATATATATATATATATATATATATATATATATACACATATATATATATATACACACACACTCACCGCACATACACACACACACACACACACACACACACACACACACACACACACACACACACATATCTATATATATACTATATATATATATATATATATATATATATATATATATATATATAGATATATGTATTTATACACGCACACACACACATACACATATACGCATGTATACACACGCATACAAATATATATATATATATATATATATATATATATATATATATATATATATATATATATATATGTATAAACACACACACACACACACACATATATAGGTTCATAGGTTCATAGGTTCATACTAGGCTATCTGCCCTAGGGCATTTATAAGCCTAGCCCAGAGTTTTGTGGCTTTCGCCACCCCTTTAGTTTGAAGGATACTATGCCCATTATTTTGCTGTGCCTCTGTCAAGCAGTGACACCGAGGTTATCCCTGGGGTATATCTGCGATCTCCCATCCATTGGTCAAGATTTCTCTTGAACAAGGCCAGCAAGGTGCTCTGCCTCACATGTACTGGGATTTTGTTCCACAGCATAGGGAGTTTCTGGGTGATGAATCTGTCCTTCCAGCACGTCCTATTAATAGCCGTGTTGAGGTTTAAGTCTCTTGCCCTTGTAGTTCTGATGGATTTAGATTTTTTGAGGTGAAGCATGTTCATTAATTCCGGGTTGGACATGGCCTTGTATGTCAAGCACAGGTCACCTCTGAGCAGACGGTAAGCGACTGAATAGAGCTGGAGTTCCTTCAGTCGGGCAGCATAAGACATATTTTTGAGACCCTTTATCCTTTTGGTGAGGAACTTTTGGGGCCTTTCCAATTGCTGCAGGTGTCGGGTCAGATACGTTCCGAATGGGGCATTGTACTCAATCATTGGTCTGATGAGTGATGAGTACAGGGGAACGATGACCTCCCTTGATCTAGATGTGAATCCCTTCATGATCAGGTGGGCAATGTAGAAGGTCTTCCTAACTACTTTGGCAACGTGAGTGTCAAACGAAAGGTTACTGTCAACCTGGGTCCCTAGATCCCTGATAACCTGTTCTGTGCTTAGTGGATTGCCACCTATATGGTAACTAGGGGTAACCTTGTTTTTCCCGAAGGGTATGACTATGCATTTTTTGGCGTTTAACTTTAGGCCATGGCTCTGGCACCAATTATCCGTTTCTATGAGACCCTTCTGAAGGATGTCTGTGTCAGATGGGTTTTCAACTATGGTGCCCAGTTTGCAGTCATCTGCAAACTTTGTCAGCCATAATCCTCCTGTGTTTGCTTGTACTTCTGAAAAGTAGATGCCGAACAAAAGTGGGCCCAGGACTGAGCCCTGTGGGACACCACTTGTGACAGGCTTGGAGTCTGACATGGCGCCAGCAACTCTGACCCTGTGGGTTCTGTCACTTAACCAGTTTGCAACCCATCTGGTGACGTATGGGTTTACATTTAAGCTGGTGAGTTTTTCAATGATGCCCGAGTGGGGTATTGTGTCGAAAGCCTTTGCCAGGTCAAGGTAGGCTGTGTGGACTGCCTTGCCCTCGTCAATGGCCTTGGTGACTGTTTCGAAGAAGTCAACCAAGTTTAAAAGGCATGGTCTGCCCTTGACAAAGCCAAACTGGGTTGGATCCAAAGTCTGCAAGTCCCCTATGTCCTTATTTATGAGTTCCATTATGATCCTCTCCATAGCTTTGCAGACCAGGCTTGTCAAGCTGATGGGATGGTAGTTTCCGGGGTCGGTGGAGGCACCTCCTTTATGAAGTGGGACCACCGTTGCCATACGCCACTCCTTGGGTACGTATCCTGAGGTGAGGCTAAGATTAAACAGCTGCCCTAGCTGCGGGTTTAATTCCTCATTGAGTTCGTGGAGCACACAACCGGGGACACCATCTGGTTCCATGGATGCTGTGTTTTTTGCCTTGGAGAGAGCAGTTCTCACCTGAGCATTTGAGATGTTTGAGGGACTACAATCCTCTGGTATAGATAGCTCTCCTTTTGGGGGGGAGGGGGGGGGATTTGCACTGAACCTGTCAGCCAGTATGTTGGCAATGTCTGTAGGTTCAGTGATTTTTACGTCATTTTGAACTAATTCTGAGCATATCTGGGAGTTTCCTCCCAGGTTTCTAACATAGCTAAAAAAGGCCTTATGATTGTCTTTTGAGTCCTTAGTGATTTTTCTCTCAAAATTTGCCTTGGATGCTTTTATGAGAGATCTCAGTTTTCTACTTATAATGACCAGGGGTGTCTTCCCTTTTACGGATTTTGCTCTATCTTGTAGTAGCTTCTTCCTTTTGTTGTAAAGCTTGTTTATGGCTGGGGTCCACCAGACTGGACGCTTGCCTTTGGTACAAAGAGTCTTTGTTTTGTTAGGGATTGCCTGGTCCATGCAATCCTGGAGGTGCTGGTAGAAGGCATTTGTAAGTGATTCAGCGGTTTGAGTAATGGTTTCCGCTGGCTCGGGGGCCTTGAAAGAGACCACACCAGACTTTAGGAGTGTGAAGTCGGCTTTTGAGAAGTTCTTCACTGTGGTCTTTTTTATCTGGGGTGGGGGCGGGATGTGGACTTCCAGTGAGATTAGTTTATGATCTGATCTCACCAATGATGGGTATACTTCTGGTGTTGAACATTTTGACCCCATGTTTGTGATGATAAGATCTAGTATGTTTTCTTCTCTTGTGGGGATGGTGACTAGTTGTTCAATGGCATTTGAGTTTATGAACTCTAGGAACCTTTGGGCTAGAGTGTTGGGGCTTGAGTAGTGATCCCAGTCTATATTTGGATAGTTGAAATCACCCAGTATGATGGTGTTTGGAGATATATTTATCTCCTCCAGTGTTTTCAGGAAAGCTGTGTGAGGTTCCTGAGTTTGGGAGGGTGGCCTGTAACAGGCTACAAACTGCAGTGCAGTCTTACCTATGGTTAATTGCACCTGGATGGTTTCCGATGCATTGTGCGTTGCCACCAAACTTGAGGTGAGGGTGTCCTTGATGAATATGGACACCCCCCCATCCTTTCTTAGTGTTGTCCGGATTTTGGGGCCGGAACGCATGATATGAGGTAAAACCTGATAGTGCCGGGGTGCTCTCAGGAGCCTTGAACCAGGTTTCAGTCACAGCACAGACATCGATGTTCTCCATACTGAAAAGGGCTTCGAGTGTGTGCATCTTGAGGTTGAGACTTCTGGCATTGAGCAGCATTACCCTTAGTTTTTTTCCTTTTTTGTGTTCTAGGGTGGTAGGTTTAGAATTTGAGCCCTGCCTAAAAAAGGCACAATGGGGGTGGCAAGAGCCATTGCCAAAATCCGGAAGCCCAGGGGTGACAGGTGC
>NC_056725.1:432191477-432193977 GCF_019279795.1 Protopterus annectens
TAAGGTTACCTTTGAGGTTCCTGGTTTTGTTAATTGTCTAACTAGGGGGTTAGTTTACATTAGTTTTTGTAGTGGCTGCCCTGCGTTTTATGTTGGTATGACTATGCGTACCTTACAAGAACGTATTAGGGAGCATATTTATAGCATTAAGATTAAAGATCCTAAAAATGCTTTGTGTAAACATTCCTTGGAATGTACGAAATATAAGAAGTTTCTTTTCACTATTTTGGAAGTTGTTGAAATGGATGTGAGAGGTGGAGATTTCAAAATCTTTCTTGAACAAAGAGAAACGATATGGCAAATTAAACTTGGGGCTGATAAGAAAATTGGGTTAAATGAGACTATTAACATTAAATGTTTTTTAAAATATAGAAAGATGAATATCAACAAAGAAGCTGATCTAATTGCATATTTAAATTAAGTTAAAGTTTTCTGTTTGCATTTCTATGTATTTAAGTGGTTTGTCTTTATAAATTTCACACTGATGGATTAATTGCTTGATTGGTTTGAGTATTTAAATAATGTTTTTAAATTTGATTGCGTTTCTGATGAAGTCTTTTGACGAAAGCATTCAATAAACTGTGGTATGCTAATTTAGCACCAGTCTTGCCTTCTTTGACCATTGGTACCTGATTTTGTTGGTATTGTTTGTTTTTTTATCCGGTTTGCACCTTTTTTATTATGTTCTAACATATACTTAATACACTTATCTTTTTGTAAACAAATCCTGGGGGTATTGCCAAGTATTGACCTAAAATCCTGGTTTCCAAAAATAATTTTCCAGTTATTCTGTACAATCTGTTTAACTCAAATAGTATCCACTGACATGACTAAACAATAACATGGAACACGTTTATAACCACCAACACCTACACTAAATATACTTGTTTCCAGTCACGAACCTTCTACTGTATTACTGTTAAACTTTGAGACATTGGAAGTGTGAATTAATTGTTTGTTAGCAGACATTTTCTTATTATAGTTTCTATTACTTTTAAAAGCTGTATGGAGAATGGGACCAAATTGTGTATGGCTTTTAAGAGTTATTTCCTTTGCAGCCTTGTCTATGACTTCCATAGAATACCCTTTAGCATAAAAAAGAGAAGAAGTATATTCTACCTCTTGCTGAAAATCTTCATCCTTGCTTTTCATCTGAGAGGGTCTAATAAGTTGGCCTCTCAGTATATTTCTTTTCATAACCATAGGGTGATTGCTGTTAAAAGGCAGATAACTATTAGAGAAGGTATCTTTTCTTAAATTTTGACTCCCAAATATATCATTGTCGATACTCCATGTCAACTTCACATCTAAAAATGAAATATTATGTCCCTTATCTCCAGCAGTAAATTTAAGAAATGAAGTGCTGCAATTCAGTTTGCTAAGAAACTCTAAATAATTACACTGTTTTTTTTTTTTATAAATAGAAAACAGGTCATCTACGAAACACCTATAAAATAGTATATACTCATATTTAGAAATATTCTTAAGAATCTCTCTCTCCCACCACCCAAGAAGTAGACTGGCATATGCTGTGGCCACAGTTGCCCCTATAGCTATGCCCTTAATTTGCTGATATTTTGTATCGAAAAGAAAGAAGTTATTGGATCCATCAAGGTGTACTTGTTAATGTACACCCACAAGTTTTCTACACCTTTCTTATCTGGAATGGAAGTAAACAATGTTACAACATCATTAGTAAATGATGATGTGTGTTTATATTTGTATTTATTATTATATTTTTATGTACTCTTCATTCTATTCTATTTTATTTTAATTCAATCAATTTATATGTTTTAGAAAGCTTTGCTGCTTATAAATCTGCTTATTCATTCACCTGTACTTTTAGTGATATGTTTTTAAAGAATTTTTAAAATGTTACAGAAAGCAGAGTATTTGCATTAATTGCCATGTATTTTAATTATCAATCATTAAACAATTAACGTGATTTGCAAGGGTGAGGTATATAAAGGATGCTACAGCCAGTTTTTCTTTGTTATATCTGAAGAAGTCTTGTTGACGAAAATGCTGTGGGGAGATTTGCATTAATGTACTGAATAAACTGCTGGTGCTTCCACTTTGGATCATGGTTCGTGCTTTGTGTTTATCACCTCCACTTGGTTCCTGTGTTTGCTGTACTAGTTTCTTAGCTGTTTCAGGTACCTGGTCTCATTGTGTTTGAACATCCATAGCAAACATACAGCAGTCATTGGCAAATCAATTTTTAGAAAGACTAAAAATTCTAATGCTATTCAAGAAGTCCAATAAGTCCTGAATGTACAAGAGTAATTGCTGTATTACTGGATTTGAAACAGAATCAAAAACTGAAGCAAAAGGTCAGGGGGGGGGGGCTCAGTGGAGTTCTTGTGTATTTCTGGGATACCGAACAATACGCTAACTAGTGGATGTTCATTTAACAAAAAAAATTTAAACAACTGGTGTTATTTCTTCATTCATCAAACAAGCATACAAAAATACTCTATAAATTTATAACTTCTATGTA